>NC_092082.1:57055019-57112519 GCF_043229965.1 Drosophila suzukii
AGACAGACAGACAGACAGACAGACAGACAGACAGACAGACAGACAGACAGACAGACAGACAGACAGACAGACAGACAGACAGAGCAGACAGAGCAGACAGACAGACAGACAGACAGACAGACAGACAGACAGACAGACAGACAGACAGACAGACAGACAGACAGACAGACAGACAGACAGACAGACAGACAGACAGACAGACAGACAGACAGACAGACAGACAGACAGACAGACAGACAGACAGACAGACAGACAGACAGACAGACAGACAGACAGACAGACAGACAGACAGACAGACAGACAGACAGACAGACAGACAGACAGACAGACAGACAGACAGACAGACAGACAGACAGACAGACAGACAGACAGACAGACAGACAGACAGACAGACAGACAGACAGACAGACAGACAGACAGACAGACAGACAGACAGACAGACAGACAGACAGACAGACAGACAGACAGACAGACAGACAGACAGACAGACAGACAGACAGACAGACAGACAGACAGACAGACAGACAGACAGACAGACAGACAGACAGACAGACAGACAGACAGACAGACAGACAGACAGACAGACAGACAGACAGACAGACAGACAGACAGACAGACAGACAGACAGACAGACAGACAGACAGACAGACAGACAGACAGACAGACAGACAGACAGACAGACAGACAGACAGACAGACAGACAGACAGACAGACAGACAGACAGACAGACAGACAGACAGACAGACAGACAGACAGACAGACAGACAGACAGACAGACAGACAGACAGACAGACAGACAGACAGACAGACAGACAGACAGACAGACAGACAGACAGACAGACAGACAGACAGACAGACAGACAGACAGACAGACAGACAGACAGACAGACAGACAGACAGACAGACAGACAGACAGACAGACAGACAGACAGACAGACAGACAGACAGACAGACAGACAGACAGACAGACAGACAGACAGACAGACAGACAGACAGACAGACAGACAGACAGACAGACAGACAGACAGACAGACAGACAGACAGACAGACAGACAGACAGACAGACAGACAGACAGACAGACAGACAGACAGACAGACAGACAGACAGACAGACAGACAGACAGACAGACAGACAGACAGACAGACAGACAGACAGACAGACAGACAGACAGACAGACAGACAGACAGACAGACAGACAGACAGACAGACAGACAGACAGACAGACAGACAGACAGACAGACAGACAGACAGACAGACAGACAGACAGACAGACAGACAGACAGACAGACAGACAGACAGACAGACAGACAGACAGACAGACAGACAGACAGACAGACAGACAGACAGACAGACAGACAGACAGACAGACAGACAGACAGACAGACAGACAGACAGACAGACAGACAGACAGACAGACAGACAGACAGACAGACAGACAGACAGACAGACAGACAGACAGACAGACAGACAGACAGACAGACAGACAGACAGACAGACAGACAGACAGACAGACAGACAGACAGACAGACAGACAGACAGACAGACAGACAGACAGACAGACAGACAGACAGACAGACAGACAGACAGACAGACAGACAGACAGACAGACAGACAGACAGACAGACAGACAGACAGACAGACAGACAGACAGACAGACAGACAGACAGACAGACAGACAGACAGACAGACAGACAGACAGACAGACAGACAGACAGACAGACAGACAGACAGACAGACAGACAGACAGACAGACAGACAGACAGACAGACAGACAGACAGACAGACAGACAGACAGACAGACAGACAGACAGACAGACAGACAGACAGACAGACAGACAGACAGACAGACAGACAGACAGACAGACAGACAGACAGACAGACAGACAGACAGACAGACAGACAGACAGACAGACAGACAGACAGACAGACAGACAGACAGACAGACAGACAGACAGACAGACAGACAGACAGACAGACAGACAGACAGACAGACAGACAGACAGACAGACAGACAGACAGACAGACAGACAGACAGACAGACAGACAGACAGACAGACAGACAGACAGACAGACAGACAGACAGACAGACAGACAGACAGACAGACAGACAGACAGACAGACAGACAGACAGACAGACAGACAGACAGACAGACAGACAGACAGACAGACAGACAGACAGACAGACAGACAGACAGACAGACAGACAGACAGACAGACAGACAGACAGACAGACAGACAGACAGACAGACAGACAGACAGACAGACAGACAGACAGACAGACAGACAGACAGACAGACAGACAGACAGACAGACAGACAGACAGACAGACAGACAGACAGACAGACAGACAGACAGACAGACAGACAGACAGACAGACAGACAGACAGACAGACAGACAGACAGACAGACAGACAGACAGACAGACAGACAGACAGACAGACAGACAGACAGACAGACAGACAGACAGACAGACAGACAGACAGACAGACAGACAGACAGACAGACAGACAGACAGACAGACAGACAGACAGACAGACAGACAGACAGACAGACAGACAGACAGACAGACAGACAGACAGACAGACAGACAGACAGACAGACAGACAGACAGACAGACAGACAGACAGACAGACAGACAGACAGACAGACAGACAGACAGACAGACAGACAGACAGACAGACAGACAGACAGACAGACAGACAGACAGACAGACAGACAGACAGACAGACAGACAGACAGACAGACAGACAGACAGACAGACAGACAGACAGACAGACAGACAGACAGACAGACAGACAGACAGACAGACAGACAGACAGACAGACAGACAGACAGACAGACAGACAGACAGACAGACAGACAGACAGACAGACAGACAGACAGACAGACAGACAGACAGACAGACAGACAGACAGACAGACAGACAGACAGACAGACAGACAGACAGACAGACAGACAGACAGACAGACAGACAGACAGACAGACAGACAGACAGACAGACAGACAGACAGACAGACAGACAGACAGACAGACAGACAGACAGACAGACAGACAGACAGACAGACAGACAGACAGACAGACAGACAGACAGACAGACAGACAGACAGACAGACAGACAGACAGACAGACAGACAGACAGACAGACAGACAGACAGACAGACAGACAGACAGACAGACAGACAGACAGACAGACAGACAGACAGACAGACAGACAGACAGACAGACAGACAGACAGACAGACAGACAGACAGACAGACAGACAGACAGACAGACAGACAGACAGACAGACAGACAGACAGACAGACAGACAGACAGACAGACAGACAGACAGACAGACAGACAGACAGACAGACAGACAGACAGACAGACAGACAGACAGACAGACAGACAGACAGACAGACAGACAGACAGACAGACAGACAGACAGACAGACAGACAGACAGACAGACAGACAGACAGACAGACAGACAGACAGACAGACAGACAGACAGACAGACAGACAGACAGACAGACAGACAGACAGACAGACAGACAGACAGACAGACAGACAGACAGACAGACAGACAGACAGACAGACAGACAGACAGACAGACAGACAGACAGACAGACAGACAGACAGACAGACAGACAGACAGACAGACAGACAGACAGACAGACAGACAGACAGACAGACAGACAGACAGACAGACAGACAGACAGACAGACAGACAGACAGACAGACAGACAGACAGACAGACAGACAGACAGACAGACAGACAGACAGACAGACAGACAGACAGACAGACAGACAGACAGACAGACAGACAGACAGACAGACAGACAGACAGACAGACAGACAGACAGACAGACAGACAGACAGACAGACAGACAGACAGACAGACAGACAGACAGACAGACAGACAGACAGACAGACAGACAGACAGACAGACAGACAGACAGACAGACAGACAGACAGACAGACAGACAGACAGACAGACAGACAGACAGACAGACAGACAGACAGACAGACAGACAGACAGACAGACAGACAGACAGACAGACAGACAGACAGACAGACAGACAGACAGACAGACAGACAGACAGACAGACAGACAGACAGACAGACAGACAGACAGACAGACAGACAGACAGACAGACAGACAGACAGACAGACAGACAGACAGACAGACAGACAGACAGACAGACAGACAGACAGACAGACAGACAGACAGACAGACAGACAGACAGACAGACAGACAGACAGACAGACAGACAGACAGACAGACAGACAGACAGACAGACAGACAGACAGACAGACAGACAGACAGACAGACAGACAGACAGACAGACAGACAGACAGACAGACAGACAGACAGACAGACAGACAGACAGACAGACAGACAGACAGACAGACAGACAGACAGACAGACAGACAGACAGACAGACAGACAGACAGACAGACAGACAGACAGACAGACAGACAGACAGACAGACAGACAGACAGACAGACAGACAGACAGACAGACAGACAGACAGACAGACAGACAGACAGACAGACAGACAGACAGACAGACAGACAGACAGACAGACAGACAGACAGACAGACAGACAGACAGACAGACAGACAGACAGACAGACAGACAGACAGACAGACAGACAGACAGACAGACAGACAGACAGACAGACAGACAGACAGACAGACAGACAGACAGACAGACAGACAGACAGACAGACAGACAGACAGACAGACAGACAGACAGACAGACAGACAGACAGACAGACAGACAGACAGACAGACAGACAGACAGACAGACAGACAGACAGACAGACAGACAGACAGACAGACAGACAGACAGACAGACAGACAGACAGACAGACAGACAGACAGACAGACAGACAGACAGACAGACAGACAGACAGACAGACAGACAGACAGACAGACAGACAGACAGACAGACAGACAGACAGACAGACAGACAGACAGACAGACAGACAGACAGACAGACAGACAGACAGACAGACAGACAGACAGACAGACAGACAGACAGACAGACAGACAGACAGACAGACAGACAGACAGACAGACAGACAGACAGACAGACAGACAGACAGACAGACAGACAGACAGACAGACAGACAGACAGACAGACAGACAGACAGACAGACAGACAGACAGACAGACAGACAGACAGACAGACAGACAGACAGACAGACAGACAGACAGACAGACAGACAGACAGACAGACAGACAGACAGACAGACAGACAGACAGACAGACAGACAGACAGACAGACAGACAGACAGACAGACAGACAGACAGACAGACAGACAGACAGACAGACAGACAGACAGACAGACAGACAGACAGACAGACAGACAGACAGACAGACAGACAGACAGACAGACAGACAGACAGACAGACAGACAGACAGACAGACAGACAGACAGACAGACAGACAGACAGACAGACAGACAGACAGACAGACAGACAGACAGACAGACAGACAGACAGACAGACAGACAGACAGACAGACAGACAGACAGACAGACAGACAGACAGACAGACAGACAGACAGACAGACAGACAGACAGACAGACAGACAGACAGACAGACAGACAGACAGACAGACAGACAGACAGACAGACAGACAGACAGACAGACAGACAGACAGACAGACAGACAGACAGACAGACAGACAGACAGACAGACAGACAGACAGACAGACAGACAGACAGACAGACAGACAGACAGACAGACAGACAGACAGACAGACAGACAGACAGACAGACAGACAGACAGACAGACAGACAGACAGACAGACAGACAGACAGACAGACAGACAGACAGACAGACAGACAGACAGACAGACAGACAGACAGACAGACAGACAGACAGACAGACAGACAGACAGACAGACAGACAGACAGACAGACAGACAGACAGACAGACAGACAGACAGACAGACAGACAGACAGACAGACAGACAGACAGACAGACAGACAGACAGACAGACAGACAGACAGACAGACAGACAGACAGACAGACAGACAGACAGACAGACAGACAGACAGACAGACAGACAGACAGACAGACAGACAGACAGACAGACAGACAGACAGACAGACAGACAGACAGACAGACAGACAGACAGACAGACAGACAGACAGACAGACAGACAGACAGACAGACAGACAGACAGACAGACAGACAGACAGACAGACAGACAGACAGACAGACAGACAGACAGACAGACAGACAGACAGACAGACAGACAGACAGACAGACAGACAGACAGACAGACAGACAGACAGACAGACAGACAGACAGACAGACAGACAGACAGACAGACAGACAGACAGACAGACAGACAGACAGACAGACAGACAGACAGACAGACAGACAGACAGACAGACAGACAGACAGACAGACAGACAGACAGACAGACAGACAGACAGACAGACAGACAGACAGACAGACAGACAGACAGACAGACAGACAGACAGACAGACAGACAGACAGACAGACAGACAGACAGACAGACAGACAGACAGACAGACAGACAGACAGACAGACAGACAGACAGACAGACAGACAGACAGACAGACAGACAGACAGACAGACAGACAGACAGACAGACAGACAGACAGACAGACAGACAGACAGACAGACAGACAGACAGACAGACAGACAGACAGACAGACAGACAGACAGACAGACAGACAGACAGACAGACAGACAGACAGACAGACAGACAGACAGACAGACAGACAGACAGACAGACAGACAGACAGACAGACAGACAGACAGACAGACAGACAGACAGACAGACAGACAGACAGACAGACAGACAGACAGACAGACAGACAGACAGACAGACAGACAGACAGACAGACAGACAGACAGACAGACAGACAGACAGACAGACAGACAGACAGACAGACAGACAGACAGACAGACAGACAGACAGACAGACAGACAGACAGACAGACAGACAGACAGACAGACAGACAGACAGACAGACAGACAGACAGACAGACAGACAGACAGACAGACAGACAGACAGACAGACAGACAGACAGACAGACAGACAGACAGACAGACAGACAGACAGACAGACAGACAGACAGACAGACAGACAGACAGACAGACAGACAGACAGACAGACAGACAGACAGACAGACAGACAGACAGACAGACAGACAGACAGACAGACAGACAGACAGACAGACAGACAGACAGACAGACAGACAGACAGACAGACAGACAGACAGACAGACAGACAGACAGACAGACAGACAGACAGACAGACAGACAGACAGACAGACAGACAGACAGACAGACAGACAGACAGACAGACAGACAGACAGACAGACAGACAGACAGACAGACAGACAGACAGACAGACAGACAGACAGACAGACAGACAGACAGACAGACAGACAGACAGACAGACAGACAGACAGACAGACAGACAGACAGACAGACAGACAGACAGACAGACAGACAGACAGACAGACAGACAGACAGACAGACAGACAGACAGACAGACAGACAGACAGACAGACAGACAGACAGACAGACAGACAGACAGACAGACAGACAGACAGACAGACAGACAGACAGACAGACAGACAGACAGACAGACAGACAGACAGACAGACAGACAGACAGACAGACAGACAGACAGACAGACAGACAGACAGACAGACAGACAGACAGACAGACAGACAGACAGACAGACAGACAGACAGACAGACAGACAGACAGACAGACAGACAGACAGACAGACAGACAGACAGACAGACAGACAGACAGACAGACAGACAGACAGACAGACAGACAGACAGACAGACAGACAGACAGACAGACAGACAGACAGACAGACAGACAGACAGACAGACAGACAGACAGACAGACAGACAGACAGACAGACAGACAGACAGACAGACAGACAGACAGACAGACAGACAGACAGACAGACAGACAGACAGACAGACAGACAGACAGACAGACAGACAGACAGACAGACAGACAGACAGACAGACAGACAGACAGACAGACAGACAGACAGACAGACAGACAGACAGACAGACAGACAGACAGACAGACAGACAGACAGACAGACAGACAGACAGACAGACAGACAGACAGACAGACAGACAGACAGACAGACAGACAGACAGACAGACAGACAGACAGACAGACAGACAGACAGACAGACAGACAGACAGACAGACAGACAGACAGACAGACAGACAGACAGACAGACAGACAGACAGACAGACAGACAGACAGACAGACAGACAGACAGACAGACAGACAGACAGACAGACAGACAGACAGACAGACAGACAGACAGACAGACAGACAGACAGACAGACAGACAGACAGACAGACAGACAGACAGACAGACAGACAGACAGACAGACAGACAGACAGACAGACAGACAGACAGACAGACAGACAGACAGACAGACAGACAGACAGACAGACAGACAGACAGACAGACAGACAGACAGACAGACAGACAGACAGACAGACAGACAGACAGACAGACAGACAGACAGACAGACAGACAGACAGACAGACAGACAGACAGACAGACAGACAGACAGACAGACAGACAGACAGACAGACAGACAGACAGACAGACAGACAGACAGACAGACAGACAGACAGACAGACAGACAGACAGACAGACAGACAGACAGACAGACAGACAGACAGACAGACAGACAGACAGACAGACAGACAGACAGACAGACAGACAGACAGACAGACAGACAGACAGACAGACAGACAGACAGACAGACAGACAGACAGACAGACAGACAGACAGACAGACAGACAGACAGACAGACAGACAGACAGACAGACAGACAGACAGACAGACAGACAGACAGACAGACAGACAGACAGACAGACAGACAGACAGACAGACAGACAGACAGACAGACAGACAGACAGACAGACAGACAGACAGACAGACAGACAGACAGACAGACAGACAGACAGACAGACAGACAGACAGACAGACAGACAGACAGACAGACAGACAGACAGACAGACAGACAGACAGACAGACAGACAGACAGACAGACAGACAGACAGACAGACAGACAGACAGACAGACAGACAGACAGACAGACAGACAGACAGACAGACAGACAGACAGACAGACAGACAGACAGACAGACAGACAGACAGACAGACAGACAGACAGACAGACAGACAGACAGACAGACAGACAGACAGACAGACAGACAGACAGACAGACAGACAGACAGACAGACAGACAGACAGACAGACAGACAGACAGACAGACAGACAGACAGACAGACAGACAGACAGACAGACAGACAGACAGACAGACAGACAGACAGACAGACAGACAGACAGACAGACAGACAGACAGACAGACAGACAGACAGACAGACAGACAGACAGACAGACAGACAGACAGACAGACAGACAGACAGACAGACAGACAGACAGACAGACAGACAGACAGACAGACAGACAGACAGACAGACAGACAGACAGACAGACAGACAGACAGAGACACAGACAGACAGACAGACAGACAGACAGACAGACAGACAGACAGACAGACAGACAGACAGACAGACAGACAGACAGACAGACAGACAGACAGACAGACAGACAGACAGACAGACAGACAGACAGACAGACAGACAGACAGACAGACAGACAGACAGACAGACAGACAGACAGACAGACAGACAGACAGACAGACAGACAGACAGACAGACAGACAGACAGACAGACAGACAGACAGACAGACAGACAGACAGACAGACAGACAGACAGACAGACAGACAGACAGACAGACAGACAGACAGACAGACAGACAGACAGACAGACAGACAGACAGACAGACAGACAGACAGACAGACAGACAGACAGACAGACAGACAGACAGACAGACAGACAGACAGACAGACAGACAGACAGACAGACAGACAGACAGACAGACAGACAGACAGACAGACAGACAGACAGACAGACAGACAGACAGACAGACAGACAGACAGACAGACAGACAGACAGACAGACAGACAGACAGACAGACAGACAGACAGACAGACAGACAGACAGACAGACAGACAGACAGACAGACAGACAGACAGACAGACAGACAGACAGACAGACAGACAGACAGACAGACAGACAGACAGACAGACAGACAGACAGACAGACAGACAGACAGACAGACAGACAGACAGACAGACAGACAGACAGACAGACAGACAGACAGACAGACAGACAGACAGACAGACAGACAGACAGACAGACAGACAGACAGACAGACAGACAGACAGACAGACAGACAGACAGACAGACAGACAGACAGACAGACAGACAGACAGACAGACAGACAGACAGACAGACAGACAGACAGACAGACAGACAGACAGACAGACAGACAGACAGACAGACAGACAGACAGACAGACAGACAGACAGACAGACAGACAGACAGACAGACAGACAGACAGACAGACAGACAGACAGACAGACAGACAGACAGACAGACAGACAGACAGACAGACAGACAGACAGACAGACAGACAGACAGACAGACAGACAGACAGACAGACAGACAGACAGACAGACAGACAGACAGACAGACAGACAGACAGACAGACAGACAGACAGACAGACAGACAGACAGACAGACAGACAGACAGACAGACAGACAGACAGACAGACAGACAGACAGACAGACAGACAGACAGACAGACAGACAGACAGACAGACAGACAGACAGACAGACAGACAGACAGACAGACAGACAGACAGACAGACAGACAGACAGACAGACAGACAGACAGACAGACAGACAGACAGACAGACAGACAGACAGACAGACAGACAGACAGACAGACAGACAGACAGACAGACAGACAGACAGACAGACAGACAGACAGACAGACAGACAGACAGACAGACAGACAGACAGACAGACAGACAGACAGACAGACAGACAGACAGACAGACAGACAGACAGACAGACAGACAGACAGACAGACAGACAGACAGACAGACAGACAGACAGACAGACAGACAGACAGACAGACAGACAGACAGACAGACAGACAGACAGACAGACAGACAGACAGACAGACAGACAGACAGACAGACAGACAGACAGACAGACAGACAGACAGACAGACAGACAGACAGACAGACAGACAGACAGACAGACAGACAGACAGACAGACAGACAGACAGACAGACAGACAGACAGACAGACAGACAGACAGACAGACAGACAGACAGACAGACAGACAGACAGACAGACAGACAGACAGACAGACAGACAGACAGACAGACAGACAGACAGACAGACAGACAGACAGACAGACAGACAGACAGACAGACAGACAGACAGACAGACAGACAGACAGACAGACAGACAGACAGACAGACAGACAGACAGACAGACAGACAGACAGACAGACAGACAGACAGACAGACAGACAGACAGACAGACAGACAGACAGACAGACAGACAGACAGACAGACAGACAGACAGACAGACAGACAGACAGACAGACAGACAGACAGACAGACAGACAGACAGACAGACAGACAGACAGACAGACAGACAGACAGACAGACAGACAGACAGACAGACAGACAGACAGACAGACAGACAGACAGACAGACAGACAGACAGACAGACAGACAGACAGACAGACAGACAGACAGACAGACAGACAGACAGACAGACAGACAGACAGACAGACAGACAGACAGACAGACAGACAGACAGACAGACAGACAGACAGACAGACAGACAGACAGACAGACAGACAGACAGACAGACAGACAGACAGACAGACAGACAGACAGACAGACAGACAGACAGACAGACAGACAGACAGACAGACAGACAGACAGACAGACAGACAGACAGACAGACAGACAGACAGACAGACAGACAGACAGACAGACAGACAGACAGACAGACAGACAGACAGACAGACAGACAGACAGACAGACAGACAGACAGACAGACAGACAGACAGACAGACAGACAGACAGACAGACAGACAGACAGACAGACAGACAGACAGACAGACAGACAGACAGACAGACAGACAGACAGACAGACAGACAGACAGACAGACAGACAGACAGACAGACAGACAGACAGACAGACAGACAGACAGACAGACAGACAGACAGACAGACAGACAGACAGACAGACAGACAGACAGACAGACAGACAGACAGACAGACAGACAGACAGACAGACAGACAGACAGACAGACAGACAGACAGACAGACAGACAGACAGACAGACAGACAGACAGACAGACAGACAGACAGACAGACAGACAGACAGACAGACAGACAGACAGACAGACAGACAGACAGACAGACAGACAGACAGACAGACAGACAGACAGACAGACAGACAGACAGACAGACAGACAGACAGACAGACAGACAGACAGACAGACAGACAGACAGACAGACAGACAGACAGACAGACAGACAGACAGACAGACAGACAGACAGACAGACAGACAGACAGACAGACAGACAGACAGACAGACAGACAGACAGACAGACAGACAGACAGACAGACAGACAGACAGACAGACAGACAGACAGACAGACAGACAGACAGACAGACAGACAGACAGACAGACAGACAGACAGACAGACAGACAGACAGACAGACAGACAGACAGACAGACAGACAGACAGACAGACAGACAGACAGACAGACAGACAGACAGACAGACAGACAGACAGACAGACAGACAGACAGACAGACAGACAGACAGACAGACAGACAGACAGACAGACAGACAGACAGACAGACAGACAGACAGACAGACAGACAGACAGACAGACAGACAGACAGACAGACAGACAGACAGACAGACAGACAGACAGACAGACAGACAGACAGACAGACAGACAGACAGACAGACAGACAGACAGACAGACAGACAGACAGACAGACAGACAGACAGACAGACAGACAGACAGACAGACAGACAGACAGACAGACAGACAGACAGACAGACAGACAGACAGACAGACAGACAGACAGACAGACAGACAGACAGACAGACAGACAGGACAGACAGACAGACAGACAGACAGACAGACAGACAGACAGACAGACAGACAGACAGACAGACAGACAGACAGACAGACAGACAGACAGACAGACAGACAGACAGACAGACAGACAGACAGACAGACAGACAGACAGACAGACAGACAGACAGACAGACAGACAGACAGACAGACAGACAGACAGACAGACAGACAGACAGACAGACAGACAGACAGACAGACAGACAGACAGACAGACAGACAGACAGACAGACAGACAGACAGACAGACAGACAGACAGACAGACAGACAGACAGACAGACAGACAGACAGACAGACAGACAGACAGACAGACAGACAGACAGACAGACAGACAGACAGACAGACAGACAGACAGACAGACAGACAGACAGACAGACAGACAGACAGACAGACAGACAGACAGACAGACAGACAGACAGACAGACAGACAGACAGACAGGACAGACAGACAGACAGACAGACAGACAGACAGACAGACAGACAGACAGACAGACAGACAGACAGACAGACAGACAGACAGACAGACAGACAGACAGACAGACAGACAGACAGACAGACAGACAGACAGACAGACAGACAGACAGACAGACAGACAGACAGACAGACAGACAGACAGACAGACAGACAGACAGACAGACAGACAGACAGACAGACAGACAGACAGACAGACAGACAGACAGACAGACAGGACAGACAGACAGACAGACAGACAGACAGACAGACAGACAGACAGACAGACAGACAGACAGACAGACAGACAGACAGACAGACAGACAGACAGACAGACAGACAGACAGACAGACAGACAGACAGACAGACAGACAGACAGACAGACAGACAGACAGACAGACAGACAGACAGACAGACAGACAGACAGACAGACAGACAGACAGACAGACAGACAGACAGACAGACAGACAGACAGACAGACAGACAGACAGACAGACAGACAGACAGACAGACAGACAGACAGACAGACAGACAGACAGACAGACAGACAGACAGGACAGACAGACAGACAGACAGACAGACAGACAGACAGACAGACAGACAGACAGACAGACAGACAGACAGACAGACAGACAGACAGACAGACAGACAGACAGACAGACAGACAGACAGACAGACAGACAGACAGACAGGACAGACAGACAGACAGACAGACAGACAGACAGACAGACAGACAGACAGACAGACAGACAGACAGACAGACAGACAGACAGACAGACAGACAGACAGACAGACAGACAGACAGACAGACAGACAGACAGACAGACAGACAGACAGACAGACAGACAGACAGACAGACAGACAGACAGACAGACAGACAGACAGACAGACAGACAGACAGACAGACAGACAGACAGACAGACAGACAGACAGACAGACAGACAGACAGACAGACAGACAGACAGACAGACAGACAGACAGACAGACAGACAGACAGACAGGACAGACAGACAGACAGACAGACAGACAGACAGACAGACAGACAGACAGACAGACAGACAGACAGACAGACAGACAGACAGACAGACAGACAGACAGACAGACAGACAGACAGACAGACAGACAGACAGACAGACAGACAGACAGACAGACAGACAGACAGACAGACAGACAGACAGACAGACAGACAGACAGACAGACAGACAGACAGACAGACAGACAGACAGACAGACAGACAGACAGACAGACAGACAGACAGACAGACAGACAGACAGACAGACAGACAGACAGACAGACAGACAGACAGACAGACAGACAGACAGACAGACAGACAGACAGACAGACAGACAGACAGACAGACAGACAGACAGACAGACAGACAGACAGACAGACAGACAGACAGACAGACAGACAGACAGACAGACAGACAGACAGACAGACAGACAGACAGACAGACAGACAGACAGACAGACAGACAGACAGACAGACAGACAGACAGACAGACAGACAGACAGACAGACAGACAGACAGACAGACAGACAGACAGACAGACAGACAGACAGACAGACAGACAGACAGACAGACAGACAGACAGACAGACAGACAGACAGACAGACAGACAGACAGACAGACAGACAGACAGACAGACAGACAGACAGACAGACAGACAGACAGACAGACAGACAGACAGACAGACAGACAGACAGACAGACAGACAGACAGACAGACAGACAGACAGACAGACAGACAGACAGACAGACAGACAGACAGACAGACAGACAGACAGACAGACAGACAGACAGACAGACAGACAGACAGACAGACAGACAGACAGACAGACAGACAGACAGACAGACAGACAGACAGACAGACAGACAGACAGACAGACAGACAGACAGACAGACAGACAGACAGACAGACAGACAGACAGACAGACAGACAGACAGACAGACAGACAGACAGACAGACAGACAGACAGACAGACAGACAGACAGACAGACAGACAGACAGACAGACAGACAGACAGACAGACAGACAGACAGACAGACAGACAGACAGACAGACAGACAGACAGACAGACAGACAGACAGACAGACAGACAGACAGACAGACAGACAGACAGACAGACAGACAGACAGACAGACAGACAGACAGACAGACAGACAGACAGACAGACAGACAGACAGACAGACAGACAGACAGACAGACAGACAGACAGACAGACAGACAGACAGACAGACAGACAGACAGACAGACAGACAGACAGACAGACAGACAGACAGACAGACAGACAGACAGACAGACAGACAGACAGACAGACAGACAGACAGACAGACAGACAGACAGACAGACAGACAGACAGACAGACAGACAGACAGACAGACAGACAGACAGACAGACAGACAGACAGACAGACAGACAGACAGACAGACAGACAGACAGACAGACAGACAGACAGACAGACAGACAGACAGACAGACAGACAGACAGACAGACAGACAGACAGACAGACAGACAGACAGACAGACAGACAGACAGACAGACAGACAGACAGACAGACAGACAGACAGACAGACAGACAGACAGACAGACAGACAGACAGACAGACAGACAGACAGACAGACAGACAGACAGACAGACAGACAGACAGACAGACAGACAGACAGACAGACAGACAGACAGACAGACAGACAGACAGACAGACAGACAGACAGACAGACAGACAGACAGACAGACAGACAGACAGACAGACAGACAGACAGACAGACAGACAGACAGACAGACAGACAGACAGACAGACAGACAGACAGACAGACAGACAGACAGACAGACAGACAGACAGACAGACAGACAGACAGACAGACAGACAGACAGACAGACAGACAGACAGACAGACAGACAGACAGACAGACAGACAGACAGACAGACAGACAGACAGACAGACAGACAGACAGACAGACAGACAGACAGACAGACAGACAGACAGACAGACAGACAGACAGACAGACAGACAGACAGACAGACAGACAGACAGACAGACAGACAGACAGACAGACAGACAGACAGACAGACAGACAGACAGACAGACAGACAGACAGACAGACAGACAGACAGACAGACAGACAGACAGACAGACAGACAGACAGACAGACAGACAGACAGACAGACAGACAGACAGACAGACAGACAGACAGACAGACAGACAGACAGACAGACAGACAGACAGACAGACAGACAGACAGACAGACAGACAGACAGACAGACAGACAGACAGACAGACAGACAGACAGACAGACAGACAGACAGACAGACAGACAGACAGACAGACAGACAGACAGACAGACAGACAGACAGACAGACAGACAGACAGACAGACAGACAGACAGACAGACAGACAGACAGACAGACAGACAGACAGACAGACAGACAGACAGACAGACAGACAGACAGACAGACAGACAGACAGACAGACAGACAGACAGACAGACAGACAGACAGACAGACAGACAGACAGACAGACAGACAGACAGACAGACAGACAGACAGACAGACAGACAGACAGACAGACAGACAGACAGACAGACAGACAGACAGACAGACAGACAGACAGACAGACAGACAGACAGACAGACAGACAGACAGACAGACAGACAGACAGACAGACAGACAGACAGACAGACAGACAGACAGACAGACAGACAGACAGACAGACAGACAGACAGACAGACAGACAGACAGACAGACAGACAGACAGACAGACAGACAGAGAGACAGACAGGCAGACAGACAGACAGACAGACAGACAGACAGACAGACAGACAGACAGACAGACAGACAGACAGACAGACAGACAGACAGACAGACAGACAGACAGACAGACAGACAGACAGACAGACAGACAGACAGACAGACAGACAGACAGACAGACAGACAGACAGACAGACAGACAGACAGACAGACAGACAGACAGACAGACAGACAGACAGACAGACAGACAGACAGACAGACAGACAGACAGACAGACAGACAGACAGACAGACAGACAGACAGACAGACAGACAGACAGACAGACAGACAGACAGACAGACAGACAGACAGACAGACAGACAGACAGACAGACAGACAGACAGACAGACAGACAGACAGACAGACAGACAGACAGACAGACAGACAGACAGACAGACAGACAGACAGACAGACAGACAGACAGACAGACAGACAGACAGACAGACAGACAGACAGACAGACAGACAGACAGACAGACAGACAGACAGACAGACAGACAGACAGACAGACAGACAGACAGACAGACAGACAGACAGACAGACAGACAGACAGACAGACAGACAGACAGACAGACAGACAGACAGACAGACAGACAGACAGACAGACAGACAGACAGACAGACAGACAGACAGACAGACAGACAGACAGACAGACAGACAGACAGACAGACAGACAGACAGACAGACAGACAGACAGACAGACAGACAGACAGACAGACAGACAGACAGACAGACAGACAGACAGACAGACAGACAGACAGACAGACAGACAGACAGACAGACAGACAGACAGACAGACAGACAGACAGACAGACAGACAGACAGACAGACAGACAGACAGACAGACAGACAGACAGACAGACAGACAGACAGACAGACAGACAGACAGACAGACAGACAGACAGACAGACAGACAGACAGACAGACAGACAGACAGACAGACAGACAGACAGACAGACAGACAGACAGACAGACAGACAGACAGACAGACAGACAGACAGACAGACAGACAGACAGACAGACAGACAGACAGACAGACAGACAGACAGACAGACAGACAGACAGACAGACAGACAGACAGACAGACAGACAGACAGACAGACAGACAGACAGACAGACAGACAGACAGACAGACAGACAGACAGACAGACAGACAGACAGACAGACAGACAGACAGACAGACAGACAGACAGACAGACAGACAGACAGACAGACAGACAGACAGACAGACAGACAGACAGACAGACAGACAGACAGACAGACAGACAGACAGACAGACAGACAGACAGACAGACAGACAGACAGACAGACAGACAGACAGACAGACAGACAGACAGACAGACAGACAGACAGACAGACAGACAGACAGACAGACAGACAGACAGACAGACAGACAGACAGACAGACAGACAGACAGACAGACAGACAGACAGACAGACAGACAGACAGACAGACAGACAGACAGACAGACAGACAGACAGACAGACAGACAGACAGACAGACAGACAGACAGACAGACAGACAGACAGACAGACAGACAGACAGACAGACAGACAGACAGACAGACAGACAGACAGACAGACAGACAGACAGACAGACAGACAGACAGACAGACAGACAGACAGACAGACAGACAGACAGACAGACAGACAGACAGACAGACAGACAGAAGACAGACAGACAGACAGACAGACAGACAGACAGACAGACAGACAGACAGACAGACAGACAGACAGACAGACAGACAGACAGACAGACAGACAGACAGACAGACAGACAGACAGACAGACAGACAGACAGACAGACAGACAGACAGACAGACAGACAGACAGACAGACAGACAGACAGACAGACAGACAGACAGACAGACAGACAGACAGACAGACAGACAGACAGACAGACAGACAGACAGACAGACAGACAGACAGACAGACAGACAGACAGACAGACAGACAGACAGACAGACAGACAGACAGACAGACAGACAGACAGACAGACAGACAGACAGACAGACAGACAGACAGACAGACAGACAGACAGACAGACAGACAGACAGACAGACAGACAGACAGACAGACAGACAGACAGACAGACAGACAGACAGACAGACAGACAGACAGACAGACAGACAGACAGACAGACAGACAGACAGACAGACAGACAGACAGACAGACAGACAGACAGACAGACAGACAGACAGACAGACAGACAGACAGACAGACAGACAGACAGACAGACAGACAGACAGACAGACAGACAGACAGACAGACAGACAGACAGACAGACAGACAGACAGACAGACAGACAGACAGACAGACAGACAGACAGACAGACAGACAGACAGACAGACAGACAGACAGACAGACAGACAGACAGACAGACAGACAGACAGACAGACAGACAGACAGACAGACAGACAGACAGACAGACAGACAGACAGACAGACAGACAGACAGACAGACAGACAGACAGACAGACAGACAGACAGACAGACAGACAGACAGACAGACAGACAGACAGACAGACAGACAGACAGACAGACAGACAGACAGACAGACAGACAGACAGACAGACAGACAGACAGACAGACAGACAGACAGACAGACAGACAGACAGACAGACAGACAGACAGACAGACAGACAGACAGACAGACAGACAGACAGACAGACAGACAGACAGACAGACAGACAGACAGACAGACAGACAGACAGACAGACAGACAGACAGACAGACAGACAGACAGACAGACAGACAGACAGACAGACAGACAGACAGACAGACAGACAGACAGACAGACAGACAGACAGACAGACAGACAGACAGACAGACAGACAGACAGACAGACAGACAGACAGACAGACAGACAGACAGACAGACAGACAGACAGACAGACAGACAGACAGACAGACAGACAGACAGACAGACAGACAGACAGACAGACAGACAGACAGACAGACAGACAGACAGACAGACAGACAGACAGACAGACAGACAGACAGACAGACAGACAGACAGACAGACAGACAGACAGACAGACAGACAGACAGACAGACAGACAGACAGACAGACAGACAGACAGACAGACAGACAGACAGACAGACAGACAGACAGACAGACAGACAGACAGACAGACAGACAGACAGACAGACAGACAGACAGACAGACAGACAGACAGACAGACAGACAGACAGACAGACAGACAGACAGACAGACAGACAGACAGACAGACAGACAGACAGACAGACAGACAGACAGACAGACAGACAGACAGACAGACAGACAGACAGACAGACAGACAGACAGACAGACAGACAGACAGACAGACAGACAGACAGACAGACAGACAGACAGACAGACAGACAGACAGACAGACAGACAGACAGACAGACAGACAGACAGACAGACAGACAGACAGACAGACAGACAGACAGACAGACAGACAGACAGACAGACAGACAGACAGACAGACAGACAGACAGACAGACAGACAGACAGACAGACAGACAGACAGACAGACAGACAGACAGACAGACAGACAGACAGACAGACAGACAGACAGACAGACAGACAGACAGACAGACAGACAGACAGACAGACAGACAGACAGACAGACAGACAGACAGACAGACAGACAGACAGACAGACAGACAGACAGACAGACAGACAGACAGACAGACAGACAGACAGACAGACAGACAGACAGACAGACAGACAGACAGACAGACAGACAGACAGACAGACAGACAGACAGACAGACAGACAGACAGACAGACAGACAGACAGACAGACAGACAGACAGACAGACAGACAGACAGACAGACAGACAGACAGACAGACAGACAGACAGACAGACAGACAGACAGACAGACAGACAGACAGACAGACAGACAGACAGACAGACAGACAGACAGACAGACAGACAGACAGACAGACAGACAGACAGACAGACAGACAGACAGACAGACAGACAGACAGACAGACAGACAGACAGACAGACAGACAGACAGACAGACAGACAGACAGACAGACAGACAGACAGACAGACAGACAGACAGACAGACAGACAGACAGACAGACAGACAGACAGACAGACAGACAGACAGACAGACAGACAGACAGACAGACAGACAGACAGACAGACAGACAGACAGACAGACAGACAGACAGACAGACAGACAGACAGACAGACAGACAGACAGACAGACAGACAGACAGACAGACAGACAGACAGACAGACAGACAGACAGACAGACAGACAGACAGACAGACAGACAGACAGACAGACAGACAGACAGACAGACAGACAGACAGACAGACAGACAGACAGACAGACAGACAGACAGACAGACAGACAGACAGACAGACAGACAGACAGACAGACAGACAGACAGACAGACAGACAGACAGACAGACAGACAGACAGACAGACAGACAGACAGACAGACAGACAGACAGACAGACAGACAGACAGACAGACAGACAGACAGACAGACAGACAGACAGACAGACAGACAGACAGACAGACAGACAGACAGACAGACAGACAGACAGACAGACAGACAGACAGACAGACAGACAGACAGACAGACAGACAGACAGACAGACAGACAGACAGACAGACAGACAGACAGACAGACAGACAGACAGACAGACAGACAGACAGACAGACAGACAGACAGACAGACAGACAGACAGACAGACAGACAGACAGACAGACAGACAGACAGACAGACAGACAGACAGACAGACAGACAGACAGACAGACAGACAGACAGACAGACAGACAGACAGACAGACAGACAGACAGACAGACAGACAGACAGACAGACAGACAGACAGACAGACAGACAGACAGACAGACAGACAGACAGACAGACAGACAGACAGACAGACAGACAGACAGACAGACAGACAGACAGACAGACAGACAGACAGACAGACAGACAGACAGACAGACAGACAGACAGACAGACAGACAGACAGACAGACAGACAGACAGACAGACAGACAGACAGACAGACAGACAGACAGACAGACAGACAGACAGACAGACAGACAGACAGACAGACAGACAGACAGACAGACAGACAGACAGACAGACAGACAGACAGACAGACAGACAGACAGACAGACAGACAGACAGACAGACAGACAGACAGACAGACAGACAGACAGACAGACAGACAGACAGACAGACAGACAGACAGACAGACAGACAGACAGACAGACAGACAGACAGACAGACAGACAGACAGACAGACAGACAGACAGACAGACAGACAGACAGACAGACAGACAGACAGACAGACAGACAGACAGACAGACAGACAGACAGACAGACAGACAGACAGACAGACAGACAGACAGACAGACAGACAGACAGACAGACAGACAGACAGACAGACAGACAGACAGACAGACAGACAGACAGACAGACAGACAGACAGACAGACAGACAGACAGACAGACAGACAGACAGACAGACAGACAGACAGACAGACAGACAGACAGACAGACAGACAGACAGACAGACAGACAGACAGACAGACAGACAGACAGACAGACAGACAGACAGACAGACAGACAGACAGACAGACAGACAGACAGACAGACAGACAGACAGACAGACAGACAGACAGACAGACAGACAGACAGACAGACAGACAGACAGACAGACAGACAGACAGACAGACAGACAGACAGACAGACAGACAGACAGACAGACAGACAGACAGACAGACAGACAGACAGACAGACAGACAGACAGACAGACAGACAGACAGACAGACAGACAGACAGACAGACAGACAGACAGACAGACAGACAGACAGACAGACAGACAGACAGACAGACAGACAGACAGACAGACAGACAGACAGACAGACAGACAGACAGACAGACAGACAGACAGACAGACAGACAGACAGACAGACAGACAGACAGACAGACAGACAGACAGACAGACAGACAGACAGACAGACAGACAGACAGACAGACAGACAGACAGACAGACAGACAGACAGACAGACAGACAGACAGACAGACAGACAGACAGACAGACAGACAGACAGACAGACAGACAGACAGACAGACAGACAGACAGACAGACAGACAGACAGACAGACAGACAGACAGACAGACAGACAGACAGACAGACAGACAGACAGACAGACAGACAGACAGACAGACAGACAGACAGACAGACAGACAGACAGACAGACAGACAGACAGACAGACAGACAGACAGACAGACAGACAGACAGACAGACAGACAGACAGACAGACAGACAGACAGACAGACAGACAGACAGACAGACAGACAGACAGACAGACAGACAGACAGACAGACAGACAGACAGACAGACAGACAGACAGACAGACAGACAGACAGACAGACAGACAGACAGACAGACAGACAGACAGACAGACAGACAGACAGACAGACAGACAGACAGACAGACAGACAGACAGACAGACAGACAGACAGACAGACAGACAGACAGACAGACAGACAGACAGACAGACAGACAGACAGACAGACAGACAGACAGACAGACAGACAGACAGACAGACAGACAGACAGACAGACAGACAGACAGACAGACAGACAGACAGACAGACAGACAGACAGACAGACAGACAGACAGACAGACAGACAGACAGACAGACAGACAGACAGACAGACAGACAGACAGACAGACAGACAGACAGACAGACAGACAGACAGACAGACAGACAGACAGACAGACAGACAGACAGACAGACAGACAGACAGACAGACAGACAGACAGACAGACAGACAGACAGACAGACAGACAGACAGACAGACAGACAGACAGACAGACAGACAGACAGACAGACAGACAGACAGACAGACAGACAGACAGACAGACAGACAGACAGACAGACAGACAGACAGACAGACAGACAGACAGACAGACAGACAGACAGACAGACAGACAGACAGACAGACAGACAGACAGACAGACAGACAGACAGACAGACAGACAGACAGACAGACAGACAGACAGACAGACAGACAGACAGACAGACAGACAGACAGACAGACAGACAGACAGACAGACAGACAGACAGACAGACAGACAGACAGACAGACAGACAGACAGACAGACAGACAGACAGACAGACAGACAGACAGACAGACAGACAGACAGACAGACAGACAGACAGACAGACAGACAGACAGACAGACAGACAGACAGACAGACAGACAGACAGACAGACAGACAGACAGACAGACAGACAGACAGACAGACAGACAGACAGACAGACAGACAGACAGACAGACAGACAGACAGACAGACAGACAGACAGACAGACAGACAGACAGACAGACAGACAGACAGACAGACAGACAGACAGACAGACAGACAGACAGACAGACAGACAGACAGACAGACAGACAGACAGACAGACAGACAGACAGACAGACAGACAGACAGACAGACAGACAGACAGACAGACAGACAGACAGACAGACAGACAGACAGACAGACAGACAGACAGACAGACAGACAGACAGACAGACAGACAGACAGACAGACAGACAGACAGACAGACAGTGTGAGGAGTTGAATAACTCCCCACAAATAGAAGCAGCAGCAGATGGCCGGCCGCTTACCAGATACGCGGCGAATTCGCGTAGTAACGGCGCGGCGGGGAGAACGAGAGAGTTTGGAGACCAAGGGTGGAGATCGAGAGAGTTTGGAGACCAATAAAGGAGAGCGAGAGAGATTGGAGACCAAGGATGGAGAGCGAGAGAGTTTGGAGACCAATGAAGGAGAGCGAGAGAGATTGGAGACCAAGGCTGGAGATCGAGAGAGAATGGAGACTTCGCGGGCAGAGCAAGAGTGCCGTATGCAGAAGAGGATAACGGAACTCCACGGGACTTTGGACTCTCCCGTGAACTTTGGACCGGGAGAGGAAGTGCTACATCTCGGCAGTGGAGCGGCACACAGGCGTGCCACAAGCGGGTGCCACGGGAATCAGCGGAACGGCAGCAATGGGCAGAACATCTATTGGAAGCGGTACATAAAGGACAAGTGGGTCATCCAGGAGGCACGGACTTTGGACCCAAAGTGGAGAGATCCAGCGGGCCGTGCGCAAAAGGGGAATAACGGTGCTTGGAGGCCCTATATAAGGCCGCAGAGCGCTGGCAGCTGGATCAGTCGATCAAGAGGAGTCAAGCCTTCAAGATCAGTCAAAGTACCAAGTGAGCAATCAGTCAAAAAAGTAATCTACAAGGGAGCTACAACCAAGCGAGTCGTCGGAAGCAGCGCCGTGGGAAGCATAGAAGGAGCAAGATCGCCACGTCGAGACGTTCGGGATTAGGACATCAGGAATCTCCGAATTGAGACACAGGTGGCTGAGTTCTGAAAGGCATCACGCGGCTAAGTCAAGGCGTTTGTTTTCTAACTTTGTCACGACCACACCCTGGCGAGTCGCCCGGCGGGTCTGTCAGAGACAAGCAAAAGAGTCCTACGACGAAGAGCCGTCAGTTTGGGGAGGAAAGTTGTCTGCGACCCAGCGTACCTTGCCCGACCAAGCAGGACCTGGCGTGACGGACGAGCGGTAGATCGATTTGTGGTTTCGAAAGGCGTCAGCCTGGAGAGCCCTGCGATTACCGGCGAAGTTCCCGAGCAGCGACCGCACAGCTCCCCGAGCGCCAGAACAACGAGATACTAGCCAGAAGACAGCGCAGAGGACATCGACAGCGACGCCAGCAGACATTTCCGGCAGCCACGTTACCATCGCCGCGCGGAGCTCATTGGGGAGCGCAGGCGCGTCGCGGACGTCACGCATTAGGGTGAAGCCGGGTGGAACGTTCGTCTGCGCTAGGCGTAAAGCGAAGTGAACCGCTAGGCAGTCTTGACTGTCAGCGCGAACTGAGCAAGAACCTAGCGGGACCGTCCGGGACAGAGCAAGGGACAGTATTGCCTCGAAAGGCGTCAGCCTGGAGAGCAAGGCTTGTTCACCCTAGTCTGAGAACGGTGACGCTTCCCTAAGCCCACAAGGCCGAATTCTCTGCGGGTCTAAGGCGCAACAAGCGACCCCGAGGCAACGCGTCGGCAAGCAAGCAGAGGCGGCCACTACGAGCGTCCCGAGACCCAGGATCCAGAGGAGGACGAGTCAACGCGTCGAGAAGCCAGAAGGAGGAGCACCAGCAGCCGGCGGAACCAGAACAAGGAGATACAGAAACCAGCATAGCCACACACCCGCTGTACCAATACCACGAGAATAAATCCCACTGTTACCATTTGAACACTTTGTTTTCTCACTGATCTACGGGCAATCACGTCATATAAATTTGGTGGGACGAACGCACAATCTTCTGAGCTAGCCGCACGAATCTCGTAGCGAGCAGACATACAAAATCAGTTCGTTACATCTGGCGCCCAACGTGATTGTCCCAACAGTGAGAACAGCACAGTAAAAATGGGAAAGAAGTGGATTTACCGCCTCAAGAAGGAAGACTTCGCCCATGTCGCACAGAGGCTCAACGTCGCCCTGGAGGGCAGGCTAGACGACATGAGGAAGGCACTATCGGAATACTACTCCGAAACAGAGAACGATCCACAACTCGTCGACATCTGGGCCGAGCTAGAGGCGACATACTACGACAGAGCCGGCCCAAGCATTACGTTAACGAACGCTGAAGGGGACAACCTGGTGGCAAGCCTGAGCGTTGACAACATACAGAAAGAGGCCCACAGGAGAGAGTCAAGCCAAGAAAAGAAAGCAGCAGCGCTGATCCCGAGACCAAGCCAGTCGGACTATGCAAAGGTCGCTAAGCAGGTCCGCGAATGGTCGTTCAGGTTCGACGGGGCGGAAAAACCATTCGAGTTCCTGGAGCAGGTAGAATGGTCCGCCAACACGTACGGTTTGGAGCTCGATATGATCCCTCGAGCGATGCCGGAGTTGCTAAAAGGAAGGGCTTTGAAATGGTTCATCGCCAACAATAAGCAGTGGAGAACTTGGGCAGAATTCATTGAAAGTTTCCACACATATTTCCTGCCAAGAGATTTCTTCACCAGGCTGGCGGACCAGGTCCGGCAAAGGAAGCAAGGCTTCAGCGAGTCGTTCAAGGACTACATGATCGACATGCAGACGATGGTGAGGCCACTTAATTACTCCGCTAAAGAGACCCTAAGGACCATCAAGGAAAACTGCACCCCTAGTCTAAGGATCTTCCTAAGGGCATACAAAGTGTTGGACCTGGACACGCTAATGATTCTAGCCGATGAGTACGAAGAACTGGAAAAGGAACGGGAAGTCTTCGCACAGGAGAACAAGTTCTCAAAGACAAAGTCGGCGTCACCAACACAGGTGACATGCAGGAGATGTGAGGAGGAAGATAACCAGGACACGCGAGGAAACGACCAATGGTCACCACCACACCAAGCCAGACGACAGCAGGCAACAGACGCACCACGCGGAGGCCATTGGGCGCCACCCCCACAGCAACAGAGACAGCCAAACAACACCTTGTGGAGGCCGCCAAGCAACACACAGAGGCCACAAGATGCCACCCATATCACAGACCCGCAGGAGGCCTGTCGGAAATGCGGTGGGAACGGACACTGGGCTAGAGGATGTCGTAACCAGCGGCTGCTGTTTTGCTGGATATGCGGCAAGGTGGGTGTTAGGAGCGTCGATTGCTGCCAACGATCGGGAAATGGCCAGCGATCTCAGCCGCAGAGAGGCGAGCGGGGATCGCACAATGCCACCTCTCCAAACTAACGGGCGAGCTAATCGAGGAGGAGCAGCAGTTGTCCGCAGCCGTGATGATTGGTGGGAAAAGCTACAAAGCCACAATCGACACCGGAGCAACGGCAAGCTTCGTTAGCGAAGAATTGGCGGACAATATTGCTGCTCTAGGAAAGATTACCAGGACGAGACGGCAAGTTAGGTTGGCAGATGGAAGGTGCGGCGGAATTAATGCGCTGCTCGAGGTGGAGGTCAAATTCGGCAACAAACAAGTGACCATGAGCCTGTTGATTTTACCCGGGGTAGTGGATCCATTAGTGTTGGGATGGAACTTCCTGAAACAAGTCGGAACCGAGATAAGGTGTGCTGGACACGAAATAATAATACCAGCCAGGAACCGAAACAATGGATGGCTCGAGGAGAAGCTATCAGTAGCAGTCGTCCAACAAGTAAACGAGTTGGACGATACTACAGCGTTCCTTGAAACAGAGCTGGCAGACTTCAGCATAATGTCGGGAACATCGAATATGGCAGAACACCAGATCACAATGAAGGACGACAAGCCAATCAAGCAGAGATACTACCCAAAGAACCCAAAAATTCAAGGGGAGATCAACGCAAAGGTGGACGAGCTTCTCCAAATGGGGTTCATAGAGCATTCAAAGAGCCCATACAGCTCCCCCATCGTGATGGTGAAAAAGAAGACAGGCAAGTGGAGACTGTGTGTCGACTTCAGGCAGATCAACGCGAAGTCAGTGAAGGATGCCTACCCAATGCCCCGCATAAACTACATCCTAGATCAACTAAGAGAAGCGCGGTACATCAGCAGTTTGGACCTGAAGGATGGATACTGGCAGATCCCACTAGAAGAAAGTACCAGGCAAAGGTCTGTTTCAGTGGAGGGTAATGCCGTTCGGACTTCACTCGGCGTCGGCAACGTTTCAGCGAGTCTTGGACCAAGTAATTGGCCCCGAGATGTCACCTCACGCATTCGCTTACCAGGATGACATAATAGTGATCGGTCGCACGCTGGAAGAACACAAAAGAAACCTGAAGGAAGTGTTCCGGCGTCTAAAGGAGGCAAATCTGAGGCTGAATCCAGAAAAATGCCAATTCTTCAAAAAGGAGCTGCTGTACCTGGGTCATCGAGTGACTAGCGAGGGAATAGGAACAGATCCAGAAAAAGTAGCCGCCATCGCCGAACTAGAACCGCCATCGACTGTCAAAGAGCTCCGGCAATACCTAGGAGTAGCGTCGTGGTACCGCCGGTTTGTACCAGATTTTTCCAGAATCGTCAAACCCCTGAACGACCTGCTGCGCAAAGGCAGTAAGTGGGAGTGGACACCAGAGCACCAGACGGCGTTTGAGGAGGTTAAGGCAAGACTCGTGGCAGATCCAGTGCTAGCATGCCCGGACTTCAGTAGAACTTTCATCCTGCAAACAGACGCCAGCGACTACGGCATCGGAGCGATACTGACCCAGGACACCGAAAAGGGCGAAAGAGTAATCTCCTACTCGAGCCGAACACTGAACGGCGCGGAGAAGAACTACTCGACAACGGAGAAGGAGTGCTTGGCGATCGTCTGGGCGATCCGGAAGCTCAGGCCATATCTGGAAGGTTACCACTTTAAGGTAGTAACCGACCATATGGCCCTGAAGTGGCTCAACAGCATCGAAAGCCCTTCAGGAAGGATCGCCAGATGGGCCCTGGAGCTACAACAGTACGACTTTGAGATAGCGTACAGAAAGGGCCAGCTAAACGTGGTGGCCGACGCATTATCAAGACAACCACTACCAGAGACGCTACGAGGAGTAAAAGAGGCATCGGCAACAATAACCTCAGGAGAGTGCAGCTGGATCAAGGACATGGGCGAAAAGATAAGGACCCAACCGCAGAAGTACCCGGACTATGTTATGGATGGTGAGACACTGTACAGAAACATACCTCACCGAGCAGGCAGTGAAGACGTCGCGTCATGGAAGATGTGCGTCCCGAAGTCACTACGAGAAACAGTGTTGAGGGAAAACCACGACGCACCGTCCGCGGGACACGTAGGAAGCCGAAGGACAATTGCACGGTTGGCAGCCCGATACTACTGGCCAGGCATGCATAGAGACGCCCGAGCCCACGTACGAAAATGCGAGATTTGCATGCGGTTTAAGCCCAATCAGATGCAGGCGGCCGGGAAGATGTTGACCCAAGTGCCGGAGGAACCATGGGCCACGGTATGTGCAGACTTCGTTGGACCCCTACCAAGATCTAAGCACGGGAACCAAATGCTGCTGGTCATGATAGACAGGTTTTCGAAATGGACGGAACTGGTGCCCCTACGCAGTGCGACAGCAGAGTCGCTCAAGAAGGCGTTTAGGGAGCGCATAATCGCAAGGTACGGGGTCCCGAAGGTGGTCATAACGGACAACGGAGTGCAGTTTACAAGCCGTATCTTCAAGAGTTTTCTGGCCGAGATGGGTATCAGACAACAGTTCACTGCACCATACACACCACAAGAAAATCCGACCGAACGAGCGAACAGAACGGTCAAGACCATGATTGCGCAGTTCGCAGGGCAGGACCAGAGAAACTGGGACGAGAAGTGGCCGGAGATTATGCTAGCAGTGAACACGAGCACATCGGAATCCACTGGCCATACACCGGCGTTTCTTACCCAGGGAAGGGAACCACGTCTACCCAGCAGCCTATATGATAAGGAAACCCTAGGCACTGGACGAGCTACGGAGACCCCTGAGGAAAATGCCAACAAACTAAAAGAGGTATTCGAGATCGTGCGGCGAAATATGGAAAAGGCGTCCCAGGACCAAGCCAGACACTACAATCTGAGAAGGAGGCAATGGTCACCAGCGGTGGGCGACATAGTGTGGGCCAAGGAACATCACCTGTCCAAAGCGGCCGAAGGATTCGCCGCAAAACTAGCCCCGAGGTACGATGGCCCTTACCAGGTTGTAGATTTCGTCTCTCCAGTGATCTGCAAAATTCGCCACACACAGTCAAAGAAAGAAAAGACAGTTCACGTTGGCAAGCTCAAACAACAAGTAAACGAGCAGACAGCAGAAACATCAGATGTCTAACAACGGGTACGAGGCGGCAGGATTAGGCGTCAGGCCGAAGCGAGAGTCATCCATACGCCACACGGAAAGGACAATCGGGATAGAACAAGGACATGGATAAGGATCACACGTTGATCCAGACTGCGAGGCCAAAGGATTAGGCGTCAGGCCGAAGCGAGAGTCATCCACACGCCACGCAGAAAGGTCAACCATAAGGGTAGGGCACAAGGACGTGGATAGGGATGGATGGTGATCCCGACCGCAAGGCAACAGGATTCAGCGTCGGGCAGTTGCCAGAGTCATCCGCGATAACGCCAGGCGGAAGGGACACTTACAAAACGGCACAAGGATACGGGTAACGTAGAAGAGAGTATGCGCGGAAGGAGACAAGCAACACAAGACGCGCAGTCCAGACATACACCGCAGCATCCGGAGATTCTATACGGAATGCGCCGGACGAGCTCGTCTAGTTGTTACCCGAAGAAAAGGGGAGGACGGTGCAGAATCAGATCTACACCGTAGCCAGCTGGTCACAAAAAAAAAAAAAAAAAACAGAAACACGCACCACACCAACAGTCGACTAAAAACAAGAAAAGGAACGGGGCATGCATGGGCCGCACCAGCAACCTGAAATTTAAAGGGGGCTTAATGCAGGAAGCAGAAAGACATCATAAATACTTACGGGCTGTCCTGGTTGCGAAGCGAATGCGAAGTCCTCTCCGCAACCGCTCTCAAAAGCTGCCGATGTGGAGTCAGATGCTGCCAACAGAGGACGAGTGAAGGGCGAGAGAGGACGAAAGGATGAGAAAGGAGTGAAGGAAATGCAAAAGAATCTTACCTATGAATTTCATAGTATGAAAGTTGCAAAATCACCACGAGCCAGGGAAGGGGGCGCCTCGATAGGCGATCGATTGGCACTGGACGATAGTGCGATCGATGGGCACACGACAATGGAAATATCGGCCAAGGTGGAGATATCGCAAACGAGCAGGTGGCAACGCCGCACCGTCGGTATCGATAGGCGAATAAATATCGATCACGCACGAATGGTGTGACCAGGCGGAGGAGACACGAAATGGAGTGAGACGCAGGAATGAGCAGCGAGCTGGGGATCGATAGCCCAGGAGTATCGATGTCCCAGTGGGAACACAGGAAATATCGGCGCGGGAGATTTAAAGTTGCTACGAGGAGGATGACCCCCGCTGTAGAAACTCAAGGGAGTTAAGAGCGTCGAGGGAGCATCGAGGGAGCAACGAGGGAGCGCCGCGGGAATCACAAGGACTCAAAGGCTAGAATAAGCAAGGAAACGCCGGAGAGTAGGAACCAGTCTTAAATGTTTCCCGAAGTAAGGGGGGAATGTGAGGAGTTGAATAACTCCCCACAAATAGAAGCAGCAGCAGATGGCCGGCCGCTTACCAGATACGCGGCGAATTCGCGTAGTAACGGCGCGGCGGGGAGAACGAGAGAGTTTGGAGACCAAGGGTGGAGATCGAGAGAGTTTGGAGACCAATAAAGGAGAGCGAGAGAGATTGGAGACCAAGGATGGAGAGCGAGAGAGTTTGGAGACCAATGAAGGAGAGCGAGAGAGATTGGAGACCAAGGCTGGAGATCGAGAGAGAATGGAGACTTCGCGGGCAGAGCAAGAGTGCCGTATGCAGAAGAGGATAACGGAACTCCACGGGACTTTGGACTCTCCCGTGAACTTTGGACCGGGAGAGGAAGTGCTACATCTCGGCAGTGGAGCGGCACACAGGCGTGCCACAAGCGGGTGCCACGGGAATCAGCGGAACGGCAGCAATGGGCAGAACATCTATTGGAAGCGGTACATAAAGGACAAGTGGGTCATCCAGGAGGCACGGACTTTGGACCCAAAGTGGAGAGATCCAGCGGGCCGTGCGCAAAAGGGGAATAACGGTGCTTGGAGGCCCTATATAAGGCCGCAGAGCGCTGGCAGCTGGATCAGTCGATCAAGAGGAGTCAAGCCTTCAAGATCAGTCAAAGTACCAAGTGAGCAATCAGTCAAAAAAGTAATCTACAAGGGAGCTACAACCAAGCGAGTCGTCGGAAGCAGCGCCGTGGGAAGCATAGAAGGAGCAAGATCGCCACGTCGAGACGTTTGGGATTAGGACATCAGGAATCTCCGAATTGAGACACAGGTGGCTGAGTTCTGAAAGGCATCACGCGGCTAAGTCAAGGCGTTTGTTTTCTAACTTTGTCACGACCACACCCTGGCGAGTCGCCCGGCGGGTCTGTCAGAGACAAGCAAAAGAGTCCTACGACGAAGAGCCGTCAGTTTGGGGAGGAAAGTTGTCTGCGACCCAGCGTACCTTGCCCGACCAAGCAGGACCTGGCGTGACGGACGAGCGGTAGATCGATTTGTGGTTTCGAAAGGCGTCAGCCTGGAGAGCCCTGCGATTACCGGCGAAGTTCCCGAGCAGCGACCGCACAGCTCCCCGAGCGCCAGAACAACGAGATACTAGCCAGAAGACAGCGCAGAGGACATCGACAGCGACGCCAGCAGACATTTCCGGCAGCCACGTTACCATCGCCGCGCGGAGCTCATTGGGGAGCGCAGGCGCGTCGCGGACGTCACGCATTAGGGTGAAGCCGGGTGGAACGTTCGTCTGCGCTAGGCGTAAAGCGAAGTGAACCGCTAGGCAGTCTTGACTGTCAGCGCGAACTGAGCAAGAACCTAGCGGGACCGTCCGGGACAGAGCAAGGGACAGTATTGCCTCGAAAGGCGTCAGCCTGGAGAGCAAGGCTTGTTCACCCTAGTCTGAGAACGGTGACGCTTCCCTAAGCCCACAAGGCCGAATTCTCTGCGGGTCTAAGGCGCAACAAGCGACCCCGAGGCAACGCGTCGGCAAGCAAGCAGAGGCGGCCACTACGAGCGTCCCGAGACCCAGGATCCAGAGGAGGACGAGTCAACGCGTCGAGAAGCCAGAAGGAGGAGCACCAGCAGCCGGCGGAACCAGAACAAGGAGATACAGAAACCAGCATAGCCACACACCCGCTGTACCAATACCACGAGAATAAATCCCACTGTTACCATTTGAACACTTTGTTTTCTCACTGATCTACGGGCAATCACGTCATATAAATTTGGTGGGACGAACGCACAATCTTCTGAGCTAGCCGCACGAATCTCGTAGCGAGCAGACATACAAAATCAGTTCGTTACAACAGACAGACAGACAGACAGACAGACAGACAGACAGACAGACAGACAGACAGACAGACAGACAGACAGACAGACAGACAGACAGACAGACAGACAGACAGACAGACAGACAGACAGACAGACAGACAGACAGACAGACAGACAGACAGACAGACAGACAGACAGACAGACAGACAGACAGACAGACAGACAGACAGACAGACAGACAGACAGACAGACAGACAGACAGACAGACAGACAGACAGACAGACAGACAGACAGACAGACAGACAGACAGACAGACAGACAGACAGACAGACAGACAGACAGACAGACAGACAGACAGACAGACAGACAGACAGACAGACAGACAGACAGACAGACAGACAGACAGACAGACAGACAGACAGACAGACAGACAGACAGACAGACAGACAGACAGACAGACAGACAGACAGACAGACAGACAGACAGACAGACAGACAGACAGACAGACAGACAGACAGACAGACAGACAGACAGACAGACAGACAGACAGACAGACAGACAGACAGACAGACAGACAGACAGACAGACAGACAGACAGACAGACAGACAGACAGACAGACAGACAGACAGACAGACAGACAGACAGACAGACAGACAGACAGACAGACAGACAGACAGACAGACAGACAGACAGACAGACAGACAGACAGACAGACAGACAGACAGACAGACAGACAGACAGACAGACAGACAGACAGACAGACAGACAGACAGACAGACAGACAGACAGACAGACAGACAGACAGACAGACAGACAGACAGACAGACAGACAGACAGACAGACAGACAGACAGACAGACAGACAGACAGACAGACAGACAGACAGACAGACAGACAGACAGACAGACAGACAGACAGACAGACAGACAGACAGACAGACAGACAGACAGACAGACAGACAGACAGACAGACAGACAGACAGACAGACAGACAGACAGACAGACAGACAGACAGACAGACAGACAGACAGACAGACAGACAGACAGACAGACAGACAGACAGACAGACAGACAGACAGACAGACAGACAGACAGACAGACAGACAGACAGACAGACAGACAGACAGACAGACAGACAGACAGACAGACAGACAGACAGACAGACAGACAGACAGACAGACAGACAGACAGACAGACAGACAGACAGACAGACAGACAGACAGACAGACAGACAGACAGACAGACAGACAGACAGACAGACAGACAGACAGACAGACAGACAGACAGACAGACAGACAGACAGACAGACAGACAGACAGACAGACAGACAGACAGACAGACAGACAGACAGACAGACAGACAGACAGACAGACAGACAGACAGACAGACAGACAGACAGACAGACAGACAGACAGACAGACAGACAGACAGACAGACAGACAGACAGACAGACAGACAGACAGACAGACAGACAGACAGACAGACAGACAGACAGACAGACAGACAGACAGACAGACAGACAGACAGACAGACAGACAGACAGACAGACAGACAGACAGACAGACAGACAGACAGACAGACAGACAGACAGACAGACAGACAGACAGACAGACAGACAGACAGACAGACAGACAGACAGACAGACAGACAGACAGACAGACAGACAGACAGACAGACAGACAGACAGACAGACAGACAGACAGACAGACAGACAGACAGACAGACAGACAGACAGACAGACAGACAGACAGACAGACAGACAGACAGACAGACAGACAGACAGACAGACAGACAGACAGACAGACAGACAGACAGACAGACAGACAGACAGACAGACAGACAGACAGACAGACAGACAGACAGACAGACAGACAGACAGACAGACAGACAGACAGACAGACAGACAGACAGACAGACAGACAGACAGACAGACAGACAGACAGACAGACAGACAGACAGACAGACAGACAGACAGACAGACAGACAGACAGACAGACAGACAGACAGACAGACAGACAGACAGACAGACAGACAGACAGACAGACAGACAGACAGACAGACAGACAGACAGACAGACAGACAGACAGACAGACAGACAGACAGACAGACAGACAGACAGACAGACAGACAGACAGACAGACAGACAGACAGACAGACAGACAGACAGACAGACAGACAGACAGACAGACAGACAGACAGACAGACAGACAGACAGACAGACAGACAGACAGACAGACAGACAGACAGACAGACAGACAGACAGACAGACAGACAGACAGACAGACAGACAGACAGACAGACAGACAGACAGACAGACAGACAGACAGACAGACAGACAGACAGACAGACAGACAGACAGACAGACAGACAGACAGACAGACAGACAGACAGACAGACAGACAGACAGACAGACAGACAGACAGACAGACAGACAGACAGACAGACAGACAGACAGACAGACAGACAGACAGACAGACAGACAGACAGACAGACAGACAGACAGACAGACAGACAGACAGACAGACAGACAGACAGACAGACAGACAGACAGACAGACAGACAGACAGACAGACAGACAGACAGACAGACAGACAGACAGACAGACAGACAGACAGACAGACAGACAGACAGACAGACAGACAGACAGACAGACAGACAGACAGACAGACAGACAGACAGACAGACAGACAGACAGACAGACAGACAGACAGACAGACAGACAGACAGACAGACAGACAGACAGACAGACAGACAGACAGACAGACAGACAGACAGACAGACAGACAGACAGACAGACAGACAGACAGACAGACAGACAGACAGACAGACAGACAGACAGACAGACAGACAGACAGACAGACAGACAGACAGACAGACAGACAGACAGACAGACAGACAGACAGACAGACAGACAGACAGACAGACAGACAGACAGACAGACAGACAGACAGACAGACAGACAGACAGACAGACAGACAGACAGACAGACAGACAGACAGACAGACAGACAGACAGACAGACAGACAGACAGACAGACAGACAGACAGACAGACAGACAGACAGACAGACAGACAGACAGACAGACAGACAGACAGACAGACAGACAGACAGACAGACAGACAGACAGACAGACAGACAGACAGACAGACAGACAGACAGACAGACAGACAGACAGACAGACAGACAGACAGACAGACAGACAGACAGACAGACAGACAGACAGACAGACAGACAGACAGACAGACAGACAGACAGACAGACAGACAGACAGACAGACAGACAGACAGACAGACAGACAGACAGACAGACAGACAGACAGACAGACAGACAGACAGACAGACAGACAGACAGACAGACAGACAGACAGACAGACAGACAGACAGACAGACAGACAGACAGACAGACAGACAGACAGACAGACAGACAGACAGACAGACAGACAGACAGACAGACAGACAGACAGACAGACAGACAGACAGACAGACAGACAGACAGACAGACAGACAGACAGACAGACAGACAGACAGACAGACAGACAGACAGACAGACAGACAGACAGACAGACAGACAGACAGACAGACAGACAGACAGACAGACAGACAGACAGACAGACAGACAGACAGACAGACAGACAGACAGACAGACAGACAGACAGACAGACAGACAGACAGACAGACAGACAGACAGACAGACAGACAGACAGACAGACAGACAGACAGACAGACAGACAGACAGACAGACAGACAGACAGACAGACAGACAGACAGACAGACAGACAGACAGACAGACAGACAGACAGACAGACAGACAGACAGACAGACAGACAGACAGACAGACAGACAGACAGACAGACAGACAGACAGACAGACAGACAGACAGACAGACAGACAGACAGACAGACAGACAGACAGACAGACAGACAGACAGACAGACAGACAGACAGACAGACAGACAGACAGACAGACAGACAGACAGACAGACAGACAGACAGACAGACAGACAGACAGACAGACAGACAGACAGACAGACAGACAGACAGACAGACAGACAGACAGACAGACAGACAGACAGACAGACAGACAGACAGACAGACAGACAGACAGACAGACAGACAGACAGACAGACAGACAGACAGACAGACAGACAGACAGACAGACAGACAGACAGACAGACAGACAGACAGACAGACAGACAGACAGACAGACAGACAGACAGACAGACAGACAGACAGACAGACAGACAGACAGACAGACAGACAGACAGACAGACAGACAGACAGACAGACAGACAGACAGACAGACAGACAGACAGACAGACAGACAGACAGACAGACAGACAGACAGACAGACAGACAGACAGACAGACAGACAGACAGACAGACAGACAGACAGACAGACAGACAGACAGACAGACAGACAGACAGACAGACAGACAGACAGACAGACAGACAGACAGACAGACAGACAGACAGACAGACAGACAGACAGACAGACAGACAGACAGACAGACAGACAGACAGACAGACAGACAGACAGACAGACAGACAGACAGACAGACAGACAGACAGACAGACAGACAGACAGACAGACAGACAGACAGACAGACAGACAGACAGACAGACAGACAGACAGACAGACAGACAGACAGACAGACAGACAGACAGACAGACAGACAGACAGACAGACAGACAGACAGACAGACAGACAGACAGACAGACAGACAGACAGACAGACAGACAGACAGACAGACAGACAGACAGACAGACAGACAGACAGACAGACAGACAGACAGACAGACAGACAGACAGACAGACAGACAGACAGACAGACAGACAGACAGACAGACAGACAGACAGACAGACAGACAGACAGACAGACAGACAGACAGACAGACAGACAGACAGACAGACAGACAGACAGACAGACAGACAGACAGACAGACAGACAGACAGACAGACAGACAGACAGACAGACAGACAGACAGACAGACAGACAGACAGACAGACAGACAGACAGACAGACAGACAGACAGACAGACAGACAGACAGACAGACAGACAGACAGACAGACAGACAGACAGACAGACAGACAGACAGACAGACAGACAGACAGACAGACAGACAGACAGACAGACAGACAGACAGACAGACAGACAGACAGACAGACAGACAGACAGACAGACAGACAGACAGACAGACAGACAGACAGACAGACAGACAGACAGACAGACAGACAGACAGACAGACAGACAGACAGACAGACAGACAGACAGACAGACAGACAGACAGACAGACAGACAGACAGACAGACAGACAGACAGACAGACAGACAGACAGACAGACAGACAGACAGACAGACAGACAGACAGACAGACAGACAGACAGACAGACAGACAGACAGACAGACAGACAGACAGACAGACAGACAGACAGACAGACAGACAGACAGACAGACAGACAGACAGACAGACAGACAGACAGACAGACAGACAGACAGACAGACAGACAGACAGACAGACAGACAGACAGACAGACAGACAGACAGACAGACAGACAGACAGACAGACAGACAGACAGACAGACAGACAGACAGACAGACAGACAGACAGACAGACAGACAGACAGACAGACAGACAGACAGACAGACAGACAGACAGACAGACAGACAGACAGACAGACAGACAGACAGACAGACAGACAGACAGACAGACAGACAGACAGACAGACAGACAGACAGACAGACAGACAGACAGACAGACAGACAGACAGACAGACAGACAGACAGACAGACAGACAGACAGACAGACAGACAGACAGACAGACAGACAGACAGACAGACAGACAGACAGACAGACAGACAGACAGACAGACAGACAGACAGACAGACAGACAGACAGACAGACAGACAGACAGACAGACAGACAGACAGACAGACAGACAGACAGACAGACAGACAGACAGACAGACAGACAGACAGACAGACAGACAGACAGACAGACAGACAGACAGACAGACAGACAGACAGACAGACAGACAGACAGACAGACAGACAGACAGACAGACAGACAGACAGACAGACAGACAGACAGACAGACAGACAGACAGACAGACAGACAGACAGACAGACAGACAGACAGACAGACAGACAGACAGACAGACAGACAGACAGACAGACAGACAGACAGACAGACAGACAGACAGACAGACAGACAGACAGACAGACAGACAGACAGACAGACAGACAGACAGACAGACAGACAGACAGACAGACAGACAGACAGACAGACAGACAGACAGACAGACAGACAGACAGACAGACAGACAGACAGACAGACAGACAGACAGACAGACAGACAGACAGACAGACAGACAGACAGACAGACAGACAGACAGACAGACAGACAGACAGACAGACAGACAGACAGACAGACAGACAGACAGACAGACAGACAGACAGACAGACAGACAGACAGACAGACAGACAGACAGACAGACAGACAGACAGACAGACAGACAGACAGACAGACAGACAGACAGACAGACAGACAGACAGACAGACAGACAGACAGACAGACAGACAGACAGACAGACAGACAGACAGACAGACAGACAGACAGACAGACAGACAGACAGACAGACAGACAGACAGACAGACAGACAGACAGACAGACAGACAGACAGACAGACAGACAGACAGACAGACAGACAGACAGACAGACAGACAGACAGACAGACAGACAGACAGACAGACAGACAGACAGACAGACAGACAGACAGACAGACAGACAGACAGACAGACAGACAGACAGACAGACAGACAGACAGACAGACAGACAGACAGACAGACAGACAGACAGACAGACAGACAGACAGACAGACAGACAGACAGACAGACAGACAGACAGACAGACAGACAGACAGACAGACAGACAGACAGACAGACAGACAGACAGACAGACAGACAGACAGACAGACAGACAGACAGACAGACAGACAGACAGACAGACAGACAGACAGACAGACAGACAGACAGACAGACAGACAGACAGACAGACAGACAGACAGACAGACAGACAGACAGACAGACAGACAGACAGACAGACAGACAGACAGACAGACAGACAGACAGACAGACAGACAGACAGACAGACAGACAGACAGACAGACAGACAGACAGACAGACAGACAGACAGACAGACAGACAGACAGACAGACAGACAGACAGACAGACAGACAGACAGACAGACAGACAGACAGACAGACAGACAGACAGACAGACAGACAGACAGACAGACAGACAGACAGACAGACAGACAGACAGACAGACAGACAGACAGACAGACAGACAGACAGACAGACAGACAGACAGACAGACAGACAGACAGACAGACAGACAGACAGACAGACAGACAGACAGACAGACAGACAGACAGACAGACAGACAGACAGACAGACAGACAGACAGACAGACAGACAGACAGACAGACAGACAGACAGACAGACAGACAGACAGACAGACAGACAGACAGACAGACAGACAGACAGACAGACAGACAGACAGACAGACAGACAGACAGACAGACAGACAGACAGACAGACAGACAGACAGACAGACAGACAGACAGACAGACAGACAGACAGACAGACAGACAGACAGACAGACAGACAGACAGACAGACAGACAGACAGACAGACAGACAGACAGACAGACAGACAGACAGACAGACAGACAGACAGACAGACAGACAGACAGACAGACAGACAGACAGACAGACAGACAGACAGACAGACAGACAGACAGACAGACAGACAGACAGACAGACAGACAGACAGACAGACAGACAGACAGACAGACAGACAGACAGACAGACAGACAGACAGACAGACAGACAGACAGACAGACAGACAGACAGACAGACAGACAGACAGACAGACAGACAGACAGACAGACAGACAGACAGACAGACAGACAGACAGACAGACAGACAGACAGACAGACAGACAGACAGACAGACAGACAGACAGACAGACAGACAGACAGACAGACAGACAGACAGACAGACAGACAGACAGACAGACAGACAGACAGACAGACAGACAGACAGACAGACAGACAGACAGACAGACAGACAGACAGACAGACAGACAGACAGACAGACAGACAGACAGACAGACAGACAGACAGACAGACAGACAGACAGACAGACAGACAGACAGACAGACAGACAGACAGACAGACAGACAGACAGACAGACAGACAGACAGACAGACAGACAGACAGACAGACAGACAGACAGACAGACAGACAGACAGACAGACAGACAGACAGACAGACAGACAGACAGACAGACAGACAGACAGACAGACAGACAGACAGACAGACAGACAGACAGACAGACAGACAGACAGACAGACAGACAGACAGACAGACAGACAGACAGACAGACAGACAGACAGACAGACAGACAGACAGACAGACAGACAGACAGACAGACAGACAGACAGACAGACAGACAGACAGACAGACAGACAGACAGACAGACAGACAGACAGACAGACAGACAGACAGACAGACAGACAGACAGACAGACAGACAGACAGACAGACAGACAGACAGACAGACAGACAGACAGACAGACAGACAGACAGACAGACAGACAGACAGACAGACAGACAGACAGACAGACAGACAGACAGACAGACAGACAGACAGACAGACAGACAGACAGACAGACAGACAGACAGACAGACAGACAGACAGACAGACAGACAGACAGACAGACAGACAGACAGACAGACAGACAGACAGACAGACAGACAGACAGACAGACAGACAGACAGACAGACAGACAGACAGACAGACAGACAGACAGACAGACAGACAGACAGACAGACAGACAGACAGACAGACAGACAGACAGACAGACAGACAGACAGACAGACAGACAGACAGACAGACAGACAGACAGACAGACAGACAGACAGACAGACAGACAGACAGACAGACAGACAGACAGACAGACAGACAGACAGACAGACAGACAGACAGACAGACAGACAGACAGACAGACAGACAGACAGACAGACAGACAGACAGACAGACAGACAGACAGACAGACAGACAGACAGACAGACAGACAGACAGACAGACAGACAGACAGACAGACAGACAGACAGACAGACAGACAGACAGACAGACAGACAGACAGACAGACAGACAGACAGACAGACAGACAGACAGACAGACAGACAGACAGACAGACAGACAGACAGACAGACAGACAGACAGACAGACAGACAGACAGACAGACAGACAGACAGACAGACAGACAGACAGACAGACAGACAGACAGACAGACAGACAGACAGACAGACAGACAGACAGACAGACAGACAGACAGACAGACAGACAGACAGACAGACAGACAGACAGACAGACAGACAGACAGACAGACAGACAGACAGACAGACAGACAGACAGACAGACAGACAGACAGACAGACAGACAGACAGACAGACAGACAGACAGACAGACAGACAGACAGACAGACAGACAGACAGACAGACAGACAGACAGACAGACAGACAGACAGACAGACAGACAGACAGACAGACAGACAGACAGACAGACAGACAGACAGACAGACAGACAGACAGACAGACAGACAGACAGACAGACAGACAGACAGACAGACAGACAGACAGACAGACAGACAGACAGACAGACAGACAGACAGACAGACAGACAGACAGACAGACAGACAGACAGACAGACAGACAGACAGACAGACAGACAGACAGACAGACAGACAGACAGACAGACAGACAGACAGACAGACAGACAGACAGACAGACAGACAGACAGACAGACAGACAGACAGACAGACAGACAGACAGACAGACAGACAGACAGACAGACAGACAGACAGACAGACAGACAGACAGACAGACAGACAGACAGACAGACAGACAGACAGACAGACAGACAGACAGACAGACAGACAGACAGACAGACAGACAGACAGACAGACAGACAGACAGACAGACAGACAGACAGACAGACAGACAGACAGACAGACAGACAGACAGACAGACAGACAGACAGACAGACAGACAGACAGACAGACAGACAGACAGACAGACAGACAGACAGACAGACAGACAGACAGACAGACAGACAGACAGACAGACAGACAGACAGACAGACAGACAGACAGACAGACAGACAGACAGACAGACAGACAGACAGACAGACAGACAGACAGACAGACAGACAGACAGACAGACAGACAGACAGACAGACAGACAGACAGACAGACAGACAGACAGACAGACAGACAGACAGACAGACAGACAGACAGACAGACAGACAGACAGACAGACAGACAGACAGACAGACAGACAGACAGACAGACAGACAGACAGACAGACAGACAGACAGACAGACAGACAGACAGACAGACAGACAGACAGACAGACAGACAGACAGACAGACAGACAGACAGACAGACAGACAGACAGACAGACAGACAGACAGACAGACAGACAGACAGACAGACAGACAGACAGACAGACAGACAGACAGACAGACAGACAGACAGACAGACAGACAGACAGACAGACAGACAGACAGACAGACAGACAGACAGACAGACAGACAGACAGACAGACAGACAGACAGACAGACAGACAGACAGACAGACAGACAGACAGACAGACAGACAGACAGACAGACAGACAGACAGACAGACAGACAGACAGACAGACAGACAGACAGACAGACAGACAGACAGACAGACAGACAGACAGACAGACAGACAGACAGACAGACAGACAGACAGACAGACAGACAGACAGACAGACAGACAGACAGACAGACAGACAGACAGACAGACAGACAGACAGACAGACAGACAGACAGACAGACAGACAGACAGACAGACAGACAGACAGACAGACAGACAGACAGACAGACAGACAGACAGACAGACAGACAGACAGACAGACAGACAGACAGACAGACAGACAGACAGACAGACAGACAGACAGACAGACAGACAGACAGACAGACAGACAGACAGACAGACAGACAGACAGACAGACAGACAGACAGACAGACAGACAGACAGACAGACAGACAGACAGACAGACAGACAGACAGACAGACAGACAGACAGACAGACAGACAGACAGACAGACAGACAGACAGACAGACAGACAGACAGACAGACAGACAGACAGACAGACAGACAGACAGACAGACAGACAGACAGACAGACAGACAGACAGACAGACAGACAGACAGACAGACAGACAGACAGACAGACAGACAGACAGACAGACAGACAGACAGACAGACAGACAGACAGACAGACAGACAGACAGACAGACAGACAGACAGACAGACAGACAGACAGACAGACAGACAGACAGACAGACAGACAGACAGACAGACAGACAGACAGACAGACAGACAGACAGACAGACAGACAGACAGACAGACAGACAGACAGACAGACAGACAGACAGACAGACAGACAGACAGACAGACAGACAGACAGACAGACAGACAGACAGACAGACAGACAGACAGACAGACAGACAGACAGACAGACAGACAGACAGACAGACAGACAGACAGACAGACAGACAGACAGACAGACAGACAGACAGACAGACAGACAGACAGACAGACAGACAGACAGACAGACAGACAGACAGACAGACAGACAGACAGACAGACAGACAGACAGACAGACAGACAGACAGACAGACAGACAGACAGACAGACAGACAGACAGACAGACAGACAGACAGACAGACAGACAGACAGACAGACAGACAGACAGACAGACAGACAGACAGACAGACAGACAGACAGACAGACAGACAGACAGACAGACAGACAGACAGACAGACAGACAGACAGACAGACAGACAGACAGACAGACAGACAGACAGACAGACAGACAGACAGACAGACAGACAGACAGACAGACAGACAGACAGACAGACAGACAGACAGACAGACAGACAGACAGACAGACAGACAGACAGACAGACAGACAGACAGACAGACAGACAGACAGACAGACAGACAGACAGACAGACAGACAGACAGACAGACAGACAGACAGACAGACAGACAGACAGACAGACAGACAGACAGACAGACAGACAGACAGACAGACAGACAGACAGACAGACAGACAGACAGACAGACAGACAGACAGACAGACAGACAGACAGACAGACAGACAGACAGACAGACAGACAGACAGACAGACAGACAGACAGACAGACAGACAGACAGACAGACAGACAGACAGACAGACAGACAGACAGACAGACAGACAGACAGACAGACAGACAGACAGACAGACAGACAGACAGACAGACAGACAGACAGACAGACAGACAGACAGACAGACAGACAGACAGACAGACAGACAGACAGACAGACAGACAGACAGACAGACAGACAGACAGACAGACAGACAGACAGACAGACAGACAGACAGACAGACAGACAGACAGACAGACAGACAGACAGACAGACAGACAGACAGACAGACAGACAGACAGACAGACAGACAGACAGACAGACAGACAGACAGACAGACAGACAGACAGACAGACAGACAGACAGACAGACAGACAGACAGACAGACAGACAGACAGACAGACAGACAGACAGACAGACAGACAGACAGACAGACAGACAGACAGACAGACAGACAGACAGACAGACAGACAGACAGACAGACAGACAGACAGACAGACAGACAGACAGACAGACAGACAGACAGACAGACAGACAGACAGACAGACAGACAGACAGACAGACAGACAGACAGACAGACAGACAGACAGACAGACAGACAGACAGACAGACAGACAGACAGACAGACAGACAGACAGACAGACAGACAGACAGACAGACAGACAGACAGACAGACAGACAGACAGACAGACAGACAGACAGACAGACAGACAGACAGACAGACAGACAGACAGACAGACAGACAGACAGACAGACAGACAGACAGACAGACAGACAGACAGACAGACAGACAGACAGACAGACAGACAGACAGACAGACAGACAGACAGACAGACAGACAGACAGACAGACAGACAGACAGACAGACAGACAGACAGACAGACAGACAGACAGACAGACAGACAGACAGACAGACAGACAGACAGACAGACAGACAGACAGACAGACAGACAGACAGACAGACAGACAGACAGACAGACAGACAGACAGACAGACAGACAGACAGACAGACAGACAGACAGACAGACAGACAGACAGACAGACAGACAGACAGACAGACAGACAGACAGACAGACAGACAGACAGACAGACAGACAGACAGACAGACAGACAGACAGACAGACAGACAGACAGACAGACAGACAGACAGACAGACAGACAGACAGACAGACAGACAGACAGACAGACAGACAGACAGACAGACAGACAGACAGACAGACAGACAGACAGACAGACAGACAGACAGACAGACAGACAGACAGACAGACAGACAGACAGACAGACAGACAGACAGACAGACAGACAGACAGACAGACAGACAGACAGACAGACAGACAGACAGACAGACAGACAGACAGACAGACAGACAGACAGACAGACAGACAGACAGACAGACAGACAGACAGACAGACAGACAGACAGACAGACAGACAGACAGACAGACAGACAGACAGACAGACAGACAGACAGACAGACAGACAGACAGACAGACAGACAGACAGACAGACAGACAGACAGACAGACAGACAGACAGACAGACAGACAGACAGACAGACAGACAGACAGACAGACAGACAGACAGACAGACAGACAGACAGACAGACAGACAGACAGACAGACAGACAGACAGACAGACAGACAGACAGACAGACAGACAGACAGACAGACAGACAGACAGACAGACAGACAGACAGACAGACAGACAGACAGACAGACAGACAGACAGACAGACAGACAGACAGACAGACAGACAGACAGACAGACAGACAGACAGACAGACAGACAGACAGACAGACAGACAGACAGACAGACAGACAGACAGACAGACAGACAGACAGACAGACAGACAGACAGACAGACAGACAGACAGACAGACAGACAGACAGACAGACAGACAGACAGACAGACAGACAGACAGACAGACAGACAGACAGACAGACAGACAGACAGACAGACAGACAGACAGACAGACAGACAGACAGACAGACAGACAGACAGACAGACAGACAGACAGACAGACAGACAGACAGACAGACAGACAGACAGACAGACAGACAGACAGACAGACAGACAGACAGACAGACAGACAGACAGACAGACAGACAGACAGACAGACAGACAGACAGACAGACAGACAGACAGACAGACAGACAGACAGACAGACAGACAGACAGACAGACAGACAGACAGACAGACAGACAGACAGACAGACAGACAGACAGACAGACAGACAGACAGACAGACAGACAGACAGACAGACAGACAGACAGACAGACAGACAGACAGACAGACAGACAGACAGACAGACAGACAGACAGACAGACAGACAGACAGACAGACAGACAGACAGACAGACAGACAGACAGACAGACAGACAGACAGACAGACAGACAGACAGACAGACAGACAGACAGACAGACAGACAGACAGACAGACAGACAGACAGACAGACAGACAGACAGACAGACAGACAGACAGACAGACAGACAGACAGACAGACAGACAGACAGACAGACAGACAGACAGACAGACAGACAGACAGACAGACAGACAGACAGACAGACAGACAGACAGACAGACAGACAGACAGACAGACAGACAGACAGACAGACAGACAGACAGACAGACAGACAGACAGACAGACAGACAGACAGACAGACAGACAGACAGACAGACAGACAGACAGACAGACAGACAGACAGACAGACAGACAGACAGACAGACAGACAGACAGACAGACAGACAGACAGACAGACAGACAGACAGACAGACAGACAGACAGACAGACAGACAGACAGACAGACAGACAGACAGACAGACAGACAGACAGACAGACAGACAGACAGACAGACAGACAGACAGACAGACAGACAGACAGACAGACAGACAGACAGACAGACAGACAGACAGACAGACAGACAGACAGACAGACAGACAGACAGACAGACAGACAGACAGACAGACAGACAGACAGACAGACAGACAGACAGACAGACAGACAGACAGACAGACAGACAGACAGACAGACAGACAGACAGACAGACAGACAGACAGACAGACAGACAGACAGACAGACAGACAGACAGACAGACAGACAGACAGACAGACAGACAGACAGACAGACAGACAGACAGACAGACAGACAGACAGACAGACAGACAGACAGACAGACAGACAGACAGACAGACAGACAGACAGACAGACAGACAGACAGACAGACAGACAGACAGACAGACAGACAGACAGACAGACAGACAGACAGACAGACAGACAGACAGACAGACAGACAGACAGACAGACAGACAGACAGACAGACAGACAGACAGACAGACAGACAGACAGACAGACAGACAGACAGACAGACAGACAGACAGACAGACAGACAGACAGACAGACAGACAGACAGACAGACAGACAGACAGACAGACAGACAGACAGACAGACAGACAGACAGACAGACAGACAGACAGACAGACAGACAGACAGACAGACAGACAGACAGACAGACAGACAGACAGACAGACAGACAGACAGACAGACAGACAGACAGACAGACAGACAGACAGACAGACAGACAGACAGACAGACAGACAGACAGACAGACAGACAGACAGACAGACAGACAGACAGACAGACAGACAGACAGACAGACAGACAGACAGACAGACAGACAGACAGACAGACAGACAGACAGACAGACAGACAGACAGACAGACAGACAGACAGACAGACAGACAGACAGACAGACAGACAGACAGACAGACAGACAGACAGACAGACAGACAGACAGACAGACAGACAGACAGACAGACAGACAGACAGACAGACAGACAGACAGACAGACAGACAGACAGACAGACAGACAGACAGACAGACAGACAGACAGACAGACAGACAGACAGACAGACAGACAGACAGACAGACAGACAGACAGACAGACAGACAGACAGACAGACAGACAGACAGACAGACAGACAGACAGACAGACAGACAGACAGACAGACAGACAGACAGACAGACAGACAGACAGACAGACAGACAGACAGACAGACAGACAGACAGACAGACAGACAGACAGACAGACAGACAGACAGACAGACAGACAGACAGACAGACAGACAGACAGACAGACAGACAGACAGACAGACAGACAGACAGACAGACAGACAGACAGACAGACAGACAGACAGACAGACAGACAGACAGACAGACAGACAGACAGACAGACAGACAGACAGACAGACAGACAGACAGACAGACAGACAGACAGACAGACAGACAGACAGACAGACAGACAGACAGACAGACAGACAGACAGACAGACAGACAGACAGACAGACAGACAGACAGACAGACAGACAGACAGACAGACAGACAGACAGACAGACAGACAGACAGACAGACAGACAGACAGACAGACAGACAGACAGACAGACAGACAGACAGACAGACAGACAGACAGACAGACAGACAGACAGACAGACAGACAGACAGACAGACAGACAGACAGACAGACAGACAGACAGACAGACAGACAGACAGACAGACAGACAGACAGACAGACAGACAGACAGACAGACAGACAGACAGACAGACAGACAGACAGACAGACAGACAGACAGACAGACAGACAGACAGACAGACAGACAGACAGACAGACAGACAGACAGACAGACAGACAGACAGACAGACAGACAGACAGACAGACAGACAGACAGACAGACAGACAGACAGACAGACAGACAGACAGACAGACAGACAGACAGACAGACAGACAGACAGACAGACAGACAGACAGACAGACAGACAGACAGACAGACAGACAGACAGACAGACAGACAGACAGACAGACAGACAGACAGACAGACAGACAGACAGACAGACAGACAGACAGACAGACAGACAGACAGACAGACAGACAGACAGACAGACAGACAGACAGACAGACAGACAGACAGACAGACAGACAGACAGACAGACAGACAGACAGACAGACAGACAGACAGACAGACAGACAGACAGACAGACAGACAGACAGACAGACAGACAGACAGACAGACAGACAGACAGACAGACAGACAGACAGACAGACAGACAGACAGACAGACAGACAGACAGACAGACAGACAGACAGACAGACAGACAGACAGACAGACAGACAGACAGACAGACAGACAGACAGACAGACAGACAGACAGACAGACAGACAGACAGACAGACAGACAGACAGACAGACAGACAGACAGACAGACAGACAGACAGACAGACAGACAGACAGACAGACAGACAGACAGACAGACAGACAGACAGACAGACAGACAGACAGACAGACAGACAGACAGACAGACAGACAGACAGACAGACAGACAGACAGACAGACAGACAGACAGACAGACAGACAGACAGACAGACAGACAGACAGACAGACAGACAGACAGACAGACAGACAGACAGACAGACAGACAGACAGACAGACAGACAGACAGACAGACAGACAGACAGACAGACAGACAGACAGACAGACAGACAGACAGACAGACAGACAGACAGACAGACAGACAGACAGGACAGACAGACAGACAGACAGACAGACAGACAGACAGACAGACAGACAGACAGACAGACAGACAGACAGACAGACAGACAGACAGACAGACAGACAGACAGACAGACAGACAGACAGACAGACAGACAGACAGACAGACAGACAGACAGACAGACAGACAGACAGACAGACAGACAGACAGACAGACAGACAGACAGACAGACAGACAGACAGACAGACAGACAGACAGACAGACAGACAGACAGACAGACAGACAGACAGACAGACAGACAGACAGACAGACAGACAGACAGACAGACAGACAGACAGACAGACAGACAGACAGACAGACAGACAGACAGACAGACAGACAGACAGACAGACAGACAGACAGACAGACAGACAGACAGACAGACAGACAGACAGACAGACAGACAGACAGACAGACAGACAGACAGACAGACAGACAGACAGACAGACAGACAGACAGACAGACAGACAGACAGACAGACAGACAGACAGACAGACAGACAGACAGACAGACAGACAGACAGACAGACAGACAGACAGACAGACAGACAGACAGACAGACAGACAGACAGACAGACAGACAGACAGACAGACAGACAGACAGACAGACAGACAGACAGACAGACAGACAGACAGACAGACAGACAGACAGACAGACAGACAGACAGACAGACAGACAGACAGGACAGACAGACAGACAGACAGACAGACAGACAGACAGACAGACAGACAGACAGACAGACAGACAGACAGACAGACAGACAGACAGACAGACAGACAGACAGACAGACAGACAGACAGACAGACAGACAGACAGACAGACAGACAGACAGACAGACAGACAGACAGACAGACAGACAGACAGGACAGACAGACAGACAGACAGACAGACAGACAGACAGACAGACAGACAGACAGACAGACAGACAGACAGACAGACAGACGACAGACAGACAGACAGACAGACAGACAGACAGACAGACAGACAGACAGACAGACAGACAGACAGACAGACAGACAGACAGACTGACAGACAGACAGACAGACAGACAGACAGACAGACAGACAGACAGACAGACAGACAGACAGACAGACAGACAGACAGACAGAAGACAGACAGACAGACAGACAGACAGACAGACAGACAGACAGACAGACAGACAGACAGACAGACAGACAGACAGACAGACAGACAGACAGACAGACAGACAGACAGACAGACAGACAGACAGACAGACAGACAGACAGACAGACAGACAGACAGACAGACAGACAGACAGACAGACAGACAGACAGACAGACAGACAGACAGACAGACAGACAGACAGACAGACAGACAGACAGACAGACAGACAGACAGACAGACAGACAGACAGACAGACAGACAGACAGACAGACAGACAGACAGACAGACAGACAGACAGACAGACAGACAGACAGACAGACAGACAGACAGACAGACAGACAGACAGACAGACAGACAGACAGACAGACAGACAGACAGACAGACAGACAGACAGACAGACAGACAGACAGACAGACAGACAGACAGACAGACAGACAGACAGACAGACAGACAGACAGACAGACAGACAGACAGACAGACAGACAGACAGACAGACAGACAGACAGACAGACAGACAGACAGACAGACAGACAGACAGACAGACAGACAGACAGACAGACAGACAGACAGACAGACAGACAGACAGACAGACAGACAGACAGACAGACAGACAGACAGACAGACAGACAGACAGACAGACAGACAGACAGACAGACAGACAGACAGACAGACAGACAGACAGACAGACAGACAGACAGACAGACAGACAGACAGACAGACAGACAGACAGACAGACAGACAGACAGACAGACAGACAGACAGACAGACAGACAGACAGACAGACAGACAGACAGACAGACAGACAGACAGACAGACAGACAGACAGACAGACAGACAGACAGACAGACAGACAGACAGACAGACAGACAGACAGACAGACAGACAGACAGACAGACAGACAGACAGACAGACAGACAGACAGACAGACAGACAGACAGACAGACAGACAGACAGACAGACAGACAGACAGACAGACAGACAGACAGACAGACAGACAGACAGACAGACAGACAGACAGACAGACAGACAGACAGACAGACAGACAGACAGACAGACAGACAGACAGACAGACAGACAGACAGACAGACAGACAGACAGACAGACAGACAGACAGACAGACAGACAGACAGACAGACAGACAGACAGACAGACAGACAGACAGACAGACAGACAGACAGACAGACAGACAGACAGACAGACAGACAGACAGACAGACAGACAGACAGACAGACAGACAGACAGACAGACAGACAGACAGACAGACAGACAGACAGACAGACAGACAGACAGACAGACAGACAGACAGACAGACAGACAGACAGACAGACAGACAGACAGACAGACAGACAGACAGACAGACAGACAGACAGACAGACAGACAGACAGACAGACAGACAGACAGACAGACAGACAGACAGACAGACAGACAGACAGACAGACAGACAGACAGACAGACAGACAGACAGACAGACAGACAGACAGACAGACAGACAGACAGACAGACAGACAGACAGACAGACAGACAGACAGACAGACAGACAGACAGACAGACAGACAGACAGACAGACAGACAGACAGACAGACAGACAGACAGACAGACAGACAGACAGACAGACAGACAGACAGACAGACAGACAGACAGACAGACAGACAGACAGACAGACAGACAGACAGACAGACAGACAGACAGACAGACAGACAGACAGACAGACAGACAGACAGACAGACAGACAGACAGACAGACAGACAGACAGACAGACAGACAGACAGACAGACAGACAGACAGACAGACAGACAGACAGACAGACAGACAGACAGACAGACAGACAGACAGACAGACAGACAGACAGACAGACAGACAGACAGACAGACAGACAGACAGACAGACAGACAGACAGACAGACAGACAGACAGACAGACAGACAGACAGACAGACAGACAGACAGACAGACAGACAGACAGACAGACAGACAGACAGACAGACAGACAGACAGACAGACAGACAGACAGACAGACAGACAGACAGACAGACAGACAGACAGACAGACAGACAGACAGACAGACAGACAGACAGACAGACAGACAGACAGACAGACAGACAGACAGACAGACAGACAGACAGACAGACAGACAGACAGACAGACAGACAGACAGACAGACAGACAGACAGACAGACAGACAGACAGACAGACAGACAGACAGACAGACAGACAGACAGACAGACAGACAGACAGACAGACAGACAGACAGACAGACAGACAGACAGACAGACAGACAGACAGACAGACAGACAGACAGACAGACAGACAGACAGACAGACAGACAGACAGACAGACAGACAGACAGACAGACAGACAGACAGACAGACAGACAGACAGACAGACAGACAGACAGACAGACAGACAGACAGACAGACAGACAGACAGACAGACAGACAGACAGACAGACAGACAGACAGACAGACAGACAGACAGACAGACAGACAGACAGACAGACAGACAGACAGACAGACAGACAGACAGACAGACAGACAGACAGACAGACAGACAGACAGACAGACAGACAGACAGACAGACAGACAGACAGACAGACAGACAGACAGACAGACAGACAGACAGACAGACAGACAGACAGACAGACAGACAGACAGACAGACAGACAGACAGACAGACAGACAGACAGACAGACAGACAGACAGACAGACAGACAGACAGACAGACAGACAGACAGACAGACAGACAGACAGACAGACAGACAGACAGACAGACAGACAGACAGACAGACAGACAGACAGACAGACAGACAGACAGACAGACAGACAGACAGACAGACAGACAGACAGACAGACAGACAGACAGACAGACAGACAGACAGACAGACAGACAGACAGACAGACAGACAGACAGACAGACAGACAGACAGACAGACAGACAGACAGACAGACAGACAGACAGACAGACAGACAGACAGACAGACAGACAGACAGACAGACAGACAGACAGACAGACAGACAGACAGACAGACAGACAGACAGACAGACAGACAGACAGACAGACAGACAGACAGACAGACAGACAGACAGACAGACAGACAGACAGACAGACAGACAGACAGACAGACAGACAGACAGACAGACAGACAGACAGACAGACAGACAGACAGACAGACAGACAGACAGACAGACAGACAGACAGACAGACAGACAGACAGACAGACAGACAGACAGACAGACAGACAGACAGACAGACAGACAGACAGACAGACAGACAGACAGACAGACAGACAGACAGACAGACAGACAGACAGACAGACAGACACAGACAGACAGACAGACAGACAGACAGACAGACAGACAGACAGACAGACAGACAGACAGACAGACAGACAGACAGACAGACAGACAGACAGACAGACAGACAGACAGACAGACAGACAGACAGACAGACAGACAGACAGACAGACAGACAGACAGACAGACAGACAGACAGACAGACAGACAGACAGACAGACAGACAGACAGACAGACAGACAGACAGACAGACAGACAGACAGACAGACAGACAGACAGACAGACAGACAGACAGACAGACAGACAGACAGACAGACAGACAGACAGACAGACAGACAGACAGACAGACAGACAGACAGACAGACAGACAGACAGACAGACAGACAGACAGACAGACAGACAGACAGACAGACAGACAGACAGACAGACAGACAGACAGACAGACAGACAGACAGACAGACAGACAGACAGACAGACAGACAGACAGACAGACAGACAGACAGACAGACAGACAGACAGACAGACAGACAGACAGACAGACAGACAGACAGACAGACAGACAGACAGACAGACAGACAGACAGACAGACAGACAGACAGACAGACAGACAGACAGACAGACAGACAGACAGACAGACAGACAGACAGACAGACAGACAGACAGACAGACAGACAGACAGACAGACAGACAGACAGACAGACAGACAGACAGACAGACAGACAGACAGACAGACAGACAGACAGACAGACAGACAGACAGACAGACAGACAGACAGACAGACAGACAGACAGACAGACAGACAGACAGACAGACAGACAGACAGACAGACAGACAGACAGACAGACAGACAGACAGACAGACAGACAGACAGACAGACAGACAGACAGACAGACAGACAGACAGACAGACAGACAGACAGACAGACA